>NW_011369951.1:10550220-10552297 GCF_000735185.1 Notothenia coriiceps | reverse complement strand
TGTGTGCCTTCGGCAGTCTCAGCATATCTTCTAAGATACTGATAACAATGGACTTTATCTTTATGTATTTATTATATATTACCCCCTCAGGCAGATTTTGGAAAAGGACATTAACCGTTGTTTGGTGTTTTTCCCTTATTTATCTAAAACAAATGACATGATAAATTACTTGTGTTTATGTGTGTAAGACTTGTGTTTCTGCCCCTGCCATTGCTGCACAAGGTTGCAACATTGTAGATAAATTCAACCACCAACACCTGTCTGCTCTCACATTCTTCTATTCTGCAAATTTGGGGTGGGGGTGGGACACAATAAATAAAGCTTCGCCAGTTTGTTTGTTTTATTGCACAGTCAAGACATAACAATAACGGCATCACGCCGCTCAAGTAGCTTTTGCGAACATCGCCCAAAACATTTGGAGTTGGGAACTGCTTTCTGTAGAAGCTGCTGCATCCCGTCCTCAGAGTAAATTGCCAGAAGCGCCGACACTTCCTCATCATTCCACCGCTCCGGTGTTGTAGTAGGTGTGGTCATAACTGCTGTAAAGTACAAAAAAACTACTCGCTCAGGTGTGGATGTGGTTTTGTAGCGAGGGAAACAAATGGCTGCTTAACAAAAAACATTCAGAGTCTAACGGGGCGTGGTTTGCAATTCGCCCAGCCAATGGAAATAGCATAGAAATTGGCACTCTTTTATCACCAGGTTTCGTACCACCTCTCTAGCAGGGACTGAAAATGGCCAAAAGAGTTCCCAGCACTGAGTAGTCCCGGCGGTGTGAACGCGACATTATTGATACTAACGGAACTAACGGCTCAAAAATGAGCTGATCAGATTTTGACCACTTTATGTGTCCCCTCTGTGTAAAGAGACTCTGAAAGTTTCAGGAACAAATATTCTCTCTCTTTTTGCTTGAGGTACTTTTAAGTATATTTTGATGCNCTCAAACCAACAAAATGTCCAAGCAAAGAATCATGTGCACCATGAGGCTGGGTTATAAGGGTAATTTAAATTAAATAAATAAAATACCCCATTATAACAATGGACTTTATCTTTATGTATTTATTATATTTGTTATAATGGGGTATTTTATTTATTTAATTTAAATTACCCTTATAACCCAGCCTCATGGTGCACATGATTCTTTGCTTGGACATTTTGTTGGTTTGAGTCATTTGAGCTCGGATTCTAGTAAAGTAACACGTATTTTAGGAAGATATGAACTTCATCTTGGTGAAGTTGATGCTGAATTCACTATTTAGTAGATAATCATGTGACACTTTATCTTTGCACTACGGTCTGTCTGCTGAGCCTACCTATTATATATATATACAGTGGGGCAAAAAAGTATTTAGTCAGCCACCAATTGTGCAAGTTCTCCCACTTAAAAAGATGAGAGGCCTGTAATTTTCATCCTAGGTACATTTCAACTATGAGAGACAGAATGGAGGGAAAGAATCCAGGAAATCACATTGTAGGATTTTTAATGAATTAATTGGTAAATTTCTCGGTAAAATAAGTATTTGGTCACCTACAAACAAACAAGATTTCTGGCTCTCACAGACCTGTAACTTCTTATTTAAGAGCCTCCTCTGTCCTCCACTTGTTAACTGTATTAATGGCACCTGTTTGAACTTGTTATCAGTATAAAAGACACCTGTCCACAACCTCAAACAGTCACACTCCAAACTCCACTATGGCCAAGACCAAAGAGCTGTCAAAGGACACCAGAAACAAAATTGTAGACCTGCACCAGGCTGGGAAGACTGAATCTGCAATAGGTAAGCAGCTTGGTGTGAAGAAATCAACTGTGGGAGCAATTATTAGAAATGGAAGACATAAAAGACCACTGATAATCTCCCTCGATCTGGGGCTCCACGCAAAATCTCACCCCGTGGGGTCAAAATGATCAAAAGAACGGTGAGCAAAAATCCCAGAACCACACGGGGGGACCTAGTCAATGACCTGCAGAGAGCTGGGACCAAAGTAACAAAGGCTACCATCAGTAACACACTACGCCGCCAGGGACTCAAATCCTGCAGTGCCAGACGTGTCCCCTTGCTTAAGCCAGTACATGTCC
>NW_011369951.1:10517509-10550180 GCF_000735185.1 Notothenia coriiceps | reverse complement strand
GCTGCGTTATTGCTCCAAAATGAGTCTGTTAAGGCGACTCCGACGTTACGGAGACCCTCCATTATAGCTTTGTTTAACGCATCTGGCTCTCAGCTTGTCGGACTAGCAACAGTAACCAAGGGGGGGCGTGGCTTTGCGAAAGGTCAATTGACAGTCCATTTTATCTGAACTACCCGCTGATCCTACTTCCTGCTCTTTAAAGAAGATGAGTTGACCATGGTGGACCTGCCTATCCACCATCTTGCCTGATGTTATTTCTTTAGCAGGGTGCTGTCCACTCATCCGTCATTACAATGGCCTTTCTCTAGTTACATTATCGCTTTAGATAAGGCTTCAATAAACTGCACATGGCTTTTAGGGCTCTCTCTCATGCCACTCTAATCCAATCTCTGATGTGGAGTCTGTTTATCATCTTGCACCGCAGGCTTTCCCCCTTTCCCTGCAGTGCTCTTGCTTGCACAGGAAGTAATGGATGGCCTTGCCCTTGGTTCACCCCAAGGACTTCTAGTTCCTCAACTGTTTGTCTTCAGTTTGACTCAAATGGGTCTGCAATGTGGTATGGTGATTTGATTAAATCAGGTTTAAAAGGGTTGATATGGAAGGAGGCACAGGGGTTGCCCTGCCCAGTTTTGTGAGCCAGTTCTTTGCCATTTAGCATTGGGCAGTGGCCAATGGAAAGTGGAAAACTGAAATGACTTCAGTGCTCCTTTGTGATTTGCACTAATGTCCCCCAGGGATTGAGGAATGACCACTGTGAATTCCCCCAGGACGCCAGCCAGATTGAAACCCCTGCCAACAGATTTGAAAGGATAGCAAATCATTTAAACTCCCAAATGTGCATTAGCATTTTATCAGTGCCTGGGCCAACCTCCACAATATTAAATTGCACTTGATAAAATGAAATACGAATCTGAAAGTGCCGCAAGAGCTCTTCAACCTACGAATCAGCAACGTGAATATTGGAGTGGCCTTTATAATTATACTTTAATTCCTTTTGTTTACTAGGTCAAGTTTCTCACATTCATTTCAGGAATCGAGCTGATAAAGAAAGGACTAAGAGGTGGCAGAGAGCAGTGACATATTTCTAGGGATTGCCTTTAGCTGATATTGCTTACGACAACCACATTATTATTGCGAGTAAAATTAGACAACATATTCAATTGGGCAGAGTGATTCCCAGCAGTGCCAGCAATCAATACAGATGTTTTCTCATATAAGGATATCTCAATGTTTGAGGATCAATGGAAACCTTAATTTATAGCATGGTACAGAACCTACCAATACTTTCCCGCTCTCAATGTTCACACACCCCAGGGTTATTGAATGTGTCCGTGTGTGTGTGTGTGTGCGCCTCTCAATGCATGTCGTTCTGTCTGAAGGCTGTGCCAGATGAAGCCCTCGTAAACAACTATAATGACACAGAGCCACAGGCCCCACGCTGAATATGTCTGGAGACCAATAGAGGGATTTTCTATCAACATGCAAACCAATCACCACGTGTCACAGACCTTCTAAGACTGGTGTCAAATGCTCCTGCATTTTCTCAACAAATACACAAATGGGAACGGAGTTAGCACAGTGCCAACATAAGTGGGGCTGAAAGAGTGTTTTGTGGAGGAGGGGTGGTATGCAGGGCAGTTTCTGGCTCCTATGCTAACATTGCGAGCCTCACTAGTGAATGGCCCTTTCTTCCCAATTGCTTTAATTGTCTTAGTGGGACAGGCAGGTGGCTCAAAGCCTCATTTGGCATCTGGGAAAAAAACTGGGAAAAAAGAAAAACATGCACATCTATAGATGGGAGTTTTGGGGGAGGGCGGCAGCATTAGACACTTTCAATCTCAAAGGTACACATTCCCCCTTGGCAGATATCAAAAGTTTTGGCTTGGATCAAGAACAAGTTTGTGCTGCTATTGCCTCTGATGTGCTTTACTGAATAAAACATTGTTTGGTATCAGTGCCAGATCAAATAGCCTTTCAAAAAGCCATGGCCCTCACCATTGGTGTCTGGTACCATAGAGAGAACTGTTTTCCTCTCCATATTTTAAAAGTACAAGCTATTCAGCCCTTCCATATTGCATTGCTAAGAAACAATTAGGTGAATCGAAAAAGAAACACTGGTCCCTTTAACTGTTCCACAACATGGTGTTTTACAATTGTCCAGTAATACACAAACACCTTTGCCACGAACAGCAACAAATATTAGTATGATACATGCTATATTGTGTCATTGTTGTTTCCAGAACATGCACAGCAGTTGTAATGGCAGAAAGAGACACATCCACAGTCATCCACAGGTGAGCAGATTCTCCCTCCCCAGATTCTGCTTGTACAAGTTAAAAGGCTGATTTGCATTTATATTGCCATTCAAGGCTTGCAGCTGTAATTGTCGTGGCACAGAAGCAAATGCATGCAGCGACACCAGATATACTCACACGCAACCACACACAGAGAAAATACATGTGAAATGTGCGGTTTGAAAACCTTCCCCATGAGTCAATTGTCTTGAATCTTTGGCATGAGAACGTTGAGACATTGAGAAGCGAAGGAAGAGATGGAGAGAAGAAAGAAAGGTGAGTTCATCTGGGTGTAATATTGAGCTGTCCTAGAAACTTCCCGCCAAACACTAGGAAGTCGTTATCAGATCAGCAACCCAATTCCTCATGTGCCTCCTCTGCTGAAGCACCACATGCATCTTCGGGGTTCTACCCTAACAGCCTTTCACAATAACATCGATGCATTGGCTGGCTGGTTTACTCACAAATGTTTCAAGCAATAGCGAGACAAATAACATGACACAGTTGGCAGAACTGTGCATTGGCAATGTTTGCATGTGATTTCCTGCTTGGATAGAACCATCCTGAGGAAAGGAAGTTTCAGGCAAGGACGTTCAATCTACACATGGAAATTAGTCCGCCAGGAATTGCACGCTGAATTCTGGAGGTCACAAAAGCTCTTTGCGTAGGTTACATGTATGTTACTGGACATGCATCAGGCTCTTAGGTGGATGTAACAACATATGTAAGTGGCTGTATTTCAAACTGAGGAAGGGTGTACATGTCTACTACTCAGCTAAAGTGACAATACGTATTATTCATAGGTAATAAAGCCTTTAAAGCAGCACCGACCCTGATGTCAAGTTTGAGTATGAAGCATATTTCCAATAAATTCTGTGTGACTAACAAGCTGTTAAATTAAATTAAATAGTGCAATTATGATCGCAACGGTGTTTTGCATCCAATTACTCTTCATATTTAAAATGCAATCTGTAACTTCCTGCACATACAAACTACAGCAGGGATCAAAAAGACATCAAATTGCATCTCAGTGTGTTATATAATAACACATAAGAAAAAATTCCATTATCACTTTTGTAAATAGCTATGTAAGAGCCTACATACAGTAACAACCTTATAGATATACAGTTTGTATTTTAAATATTATAACGCTAATTCTTTCTTTGATTGTTTCCTGAAGAAAAACATAGTTTCCCTTAATTGACAAAACCTCAGCATTTTTCTTTTTATATTTTTTCACCTTTTGTTCACACATTTTACATTTTCACTCATATCACCTAAAGTCTGTTTCCCTGACATATGTGGAGTCTGAGTGGTGTCAGCCCTGCACGGCAAACAAGCAGTCTGTATCTCTAAAAAACACATCTAACAATAGAAGAACTGTTTTTATAGATTACTTTTGTGTTTCAGGAGAGCCTTCTTTATCAAATCAATCCTTCTTTACAGTATAACTTCTGGAACTGGTAAAATTGTATTGTAAAAAATATTTTTAATTCACACATCCCTGTGGTGGTGGAGGAAAAAGGAATGGGGGTGACGCGAGACAAAATGAACAATTTAAGTTGAACATTTTCTTAGCGTGAAAACAAGTCCTATTAATGTTTTACATTTTGCAAAGCGGGATTTTACAAGAAAGGTACAAACATTGTATTGTTACTGTGTTTGAACACACCTTGCAGAACACCCGTGTTGCACAAGCAATCACATATCCCAGTAGTGAGTTAAAATGTCTATCTATCAAAACCTTGGCTGGGTAGAGACAGGATTAGCAGAGAAAAGAAACAGTCAAGCTTTAAAAACACCAACATATTTCTTTTAGCCCTGCTGTGCCGATGCTTTATCCTCTCCAAGGAACAACAGCACTGCAACATACAGTACTCACAGCACCCCCACAACCGCGTGAAGCCGACTCTAGTTGCTTCGCTTGTTGTTTCATGTGCATTAAACTGCAATTTAGAAGCCATTAATCCATCCTATAATCTGTCACCAAATACAATCCTGACTCTGGTTGTAGAGGGCTTCCGCACAATTCCCTACATTTACAGGGATTCTTACTTTTTAAAAATCATTGAGCTCCATCCATTTCTTTTACCTGTCGCCCAAGTATAATGTTTCAGAAGGATACAGACATGAAAATAAAGAATGAAGAAGTGCAGCTGCTAACCCTGCCTTCACAGGTGACCCAGTGATCACAACAGCATCTGGTTGAATTACTTAACACTGCCGCCCAACAGACATGTAATCCGGGATAATGCCCTTTTGCTGAGTGCTCCAATCTGGATAAATTCATCCCCGAGGAATGAGATCCAGCAGAAGAGTCTCAGAGAGCAAGCAGATGAGGGGCTTTGGGGTTGATTGGTTGGTACTAAAGAAAACTCTTGGGGTTGGGGGAGAGAGTCTACTCGGTGGATAATGAAGCCCAACAGTAAACAGCTTGATTTTGTTGACTGGCTGACTGACGGCATGAGAGGAAGCAGATCAGATCATTGCCTGGTTATCCAAGAACCCTCCAAACTAATCATATTCCCTTCCCTGGCTGACCTGAATCCTGACAGACTTGAAATAAGGCTTACATCCAAACTGCACTCAGCGGATGTACTTTACTTATATTCTGTGTTTTTACTTTAGAACACTTGGAATGTGCCTAAATGAACACATGCCCATCTCTATCTCTGTGTTTATAGATGTATTGATATATTGATTTAGCTAGTGTGTGTCCAACCAAATACAAATCTTAGCCAAAACGCATTTTTCTTGGAAATACCGTCTCACGTTAATGCCAACCATTTGGATTAAGAGTACAAATTCCAGCTGTCCAGCGGCAGCTTCTTAGATTATTTTTCATATGTTTACTTATTACCATAAATATCCAACTGGGCCCTGGGCTCAGAGGGATTACCAGGGGTGTAATCTATCGTGGCACAGAAATGAGCAGGGGCTAAGGTGACTTAAGCTGGCTAGCCTTGATGGGACATGCAGCACAAACAAGAAAACAAACTGCATCCACTGGGCCCATCATGGACTGATGGCGTCATCTGTCACTCACTGTGTTTGCATGGCATAATCCAGACAGGGTTAGCATTACTCAAGCCAACTGTCATGTACGGAGGCAAGTCAAACGAACAGGACAAGGACATGTTTGTGTTTCTTTCCAGGAATAATAATTATATTGTAGCAGAGTTCAGACACATTTAGTTTAAATGTTGTGGTTGTTAAAATAGGACTGCATGCAGAAAAGCTTATGACGATATGCAGGAAAATGTATCTTAGTTATAGCATTGTAATACAATTAATAAACCCATTAATTACATAGGAGTCCCTCGTTATTCTAGCAGTGGGTCTCGCTTACAAATAACCATTCATAATAATGAGCTGAAAATCCGTATTTATGTTTGAGTCATTCTCTTTTTCTTTCCCTTTGGAGAAGAGAACAAATTATTTCTCCGTCTATAAAAAACCCAGACATGACATTGGAGAGACATTGAATTATACTTTGGTTAAGAAATATGTATCAAAGCCTTCCGCCCATGAAAAGCGGATTTAGAGTCGTCAGTCAGCAGTTAATAGACAGCAGTAAATGAAATATGGGGCTGGGGTGCTAAGACATGCTTTCCAAGACTAAGAAACAGCTTAGTCTGGCTGGGTGCTGAATTAGGGGGTTTCTTACATGATATACGAGAGGGTGGGAGATAATGACGACGATGCGGGGGGAGAAGGGGCAGATGTTTTTAAAAGATTGGGATTATATTCCTGTGAAGCAGCACTGCCCCTAGTGGGCAAACCTTGAGTCAAGGATATCCCATCCATTTTTTATTTCCCTGAGAAAGTTGCTCAAAAACCCAGTGAGACAGTTTGAAAACACATTTCACCAGGAGTCGTTGAGAGAAAGAAAAACAGAGAAAGGAGAGACACAGAGGAACAGACCACCATACACTTTACAATGACAATGTGTGATTTTTATCTAGCAGATTCTGGCACATTCAGTACAAGACTATTCTCAAGCTGCCCCTCCCCCATCGGGGCATCATGCTCTCACACATCTCACCCTGTCCCCAACAGGGGCTACGGTTTTCAATCACACTGCAAAATCTGAAAAACAGAAGGAGAGAGGGACTGCTGTTGCGAGGTGGGAGAAAAATCAGGAGCCAAGTGAAGAATGTGAGAGTGGATGGACACCGCATTGATTGGATGGGAGGAGGAATGGGGAGATGGACGAGGTCCTGGACAAGTTTGGCCTAAGGTGAATGTGTTCCTGCACACTGTCTCCGGATCCCTCTGACGGGTGCTGTGTCATCTGTCACTGGTAGGAGAGGTGACAGCGAAAGAAAAAAAGGTGCCCTAGATGCGTTAACAACACAGTCGGTACAATCTCGCAGCAGCTTTCCCCCTCCCGAGTCTGCCTCTCTGTTTTGCTCCGGACCATTTATTTCTCAAAGTTGAGAGGGAAAAAGTGCTCAGAGCCTCTGCACACGGGCCGACTCTTCTCTCCTGCTCATTCTCTCATTTTCACGCTCTCTTTCTTCCCCGCTCTCGCAGGATAGTATATGACTGCTATGGCCACAAGTCCCCTCTGTCTCCCTGTTCGTAAACATAATATTGTTTTCCGCAGCTTTCTGCTGACACCGGCTCAGCACATAAACAGAGCCGTAATTTCTACAACAATGGTAAGCTACAGGGAAGCACTTTCTTCTCCCTCGAGGCATGAAGAGTGGATGTTGGTTGTTATCCCCTGTTTGCCTGGCAGGGAAATAAGTATTTTATATTATGGTAATAACAAACTGTGCGGTAATGCAGAGCAATCCCATCTCATTCAAGTCTTAGCAATCATCTCATTCCAGCTGGTACTATTTCCGATATGCTCGTTGTATTGGGGTTAAAGCCGGTGATAGTCAAATAAAATCCCAAAAGAAATGTTCAAATCAAAGTATGCTTCACGGCAATAAATACAAAACACCTAATTGAAAAAGTATTTCTACTTTGAAAAGATTAATACGGCCCAGAAAGATTTGACGAATCAGCCACACAGGGAAAGGTCAGATAATCTACTGATGTCCTATAACTGCCCCGCAATGAAGGCCTAGAGAAAAAGCTTCTATTGCCTTGACTCGGTTCAATCTGTAGGTCAACTACACAGCTTGTGCCACCGTGCCAGGTCACACACAGTCATAAAGAAACAACACTACAGCTGACACCCCGTCTGCAAGGGATCTACACCCGTTTAAGCACAGGAGACGCAGAGAGTGAATTAGAAGCTTCATTACGCGAGTCGTTTTAGGATGTGTCTGTCATTACATCATTATTTCTAAGCCAACAGTAAAGTGTAATCACAGCACATTGTGGTAGAGTTTATTTTCTTCCTTTTGTGTCTGTATCTATACATATATATCTATACATATATATCTACATGTGAAACAGCTGAAATCAGGGCCATAGAAAATGTTCTTGTTTACCAAGTTTCTGTTGTGTTACTGGCTTTGAGCTCTCAAAAAACGGAGATCTCACATTGGATATTTGTCCTATTCCTTGCGAAAGGTTACAAATCCCTCTGGGAAACAACTGCACATAATAGACATACACACATGCTTAGAATTCAGAGAATGTAGTCCAACGGGACGGGGTCATCCTTTGAAAAGAGGGGGCTGCTGTGTCATTGACCCTGACCCTGCGGAGCGTAAGCCAGGGCGCTCGCTGCGGTCCAGCATGACGCTCGGAGCTGACAAACAACTACTGTCTGATTCTGCCCTGCGTGCGTCCGTATATCACACCACAGAGGTAGAGTTCTCCTGTACTTATCTCAACCTCTATGGTTTTCCAAACACAACCACCTGGTGGCAAGCTGGGGAAGCAACTAATCCATCCTTATTCTGTCCACAAACAGGACTGTCCAGGAATAAAAAAGCAGATACTGTCCACAGGGCTGAAGTTGCCAAGCTATAGATATTTGTGAGACTGCCTCTTAAAGCGCTTTACAATTCACTTTCTGTCTCTTTTGACCAGACCCCTGCAGTCGGACCCAACAGGGAAGGGCTGTCAGTTAAAAAAACAATATGACTCAGGAACGAACGCTTGACTGAGCTGGACTAGGGGTTAGAGGGCTTTGTTTGTGTGTGTCTATGTGTGTGACAGGAATATAAAGCCTGAAAAGGAAGTACTTAACTTGTCTCGTCCGAAGGCTACGACAAAGTACCGCTGGAAGAAAGCGCAGGGAACAACTATTCGCAGCTCTTTAAACCCGGGACAACCACTTATCCTCTAATTTCCTCCTTTCTCTTTAATCATCAGAAATAATGAGAGTGCTATAAATAAAAGCAGTTAATACACACAGATGGTTTGGCAAGCTCAGACATCACGGCAAGATGTATTCAGAGACACCGTTCCCAGCCAGCAAGTCACTCAGCAATCACGAGCACGCGAGATGTGATGAATAAGCAACTTAATGTGGAAACACTTACCGTGTCCGGAGATCCACAGGAGCTGCAGGAGGACCCAAGGGATCATGACTGTGGAGTGGAGAGGGCAAAACCTACGGAAAACAGTGGGCGAGTGTGAAATTGAAGTTGGCAGGCACCAACTCAGGCACAGGATGAGACAGTGCTCCTCTGTGCTACTGGAGTAGGGGGGGGGGGGACGGATGCTACAGTCCCTCAGTGGTGTCTCCTTTTACCAGAGCTGGTAGTGTGTCTTCAGTCCTTCTCTTCCTCTGCTGTGTCTTCCTCTCCTCTCTGTGTCACTCTTCAGAGTTGCCGGGGGTCGGCTCTGCCTCACACGCTCTCTTGTTGATGTGCGCTTTCAGACTTTCTGTGTCTTCACTGCTCAGCACACACACACGCTCACTTCCTCTCTCGCTCGCCAGGTTTCTCTTTGCCCATCCATTCTCAGTCTCTTCAGCCCTCACTTGCCCCCCCCCCCTCCCCTCCTCCTCCTTCTCTTTCTCTCTCATGCTCTCTATCTCTCTCTATCTCTCTCTTGCTCAACCACTCACAAAGCAGACAGGGGATCGAGCTCCACAACTAGACTCCTCCCTCCCCCCCCCTCCATCCTTTTCCCTCTCTCTCGCTGTGTGGCTGTCTGTGAGGCTGGGAGACTGTGGTCCTCACTCTGGGAACGAGAGCTGCCATGGGAGAGGGTGCAGTTCCAATTAGAATAAGAATAGGAGCGACTTGGCCTCTATAGCTACAAATAACACAGACATCCACCAAAACAAAAAGTGGAGTTTCACCCCTCCTCCGCTTTAAAACCCTTTCCTTGTTTTGGATTCTATGGATGGAGTTGAGTCTTTGGAATCTGTGAGCCCCCTTCCCTGAGAATGGATAAAGACAACATTAGCATTCAAGACCAAAGAGGTAGTATTCATTAGTATCCAATGTTTTACCAGGGGGGAGTTAGATTCATAGGCACTCACTCAAAGAGCCATGATGCAAGATGTCATCAAATGCACAAGCGCACTACAGGCTTGCGGACACGTTTTCCAGTTATGCCTGGTAAATATTTAAAAAGGGGCATTGCCATTTTCCAGGTTAGTCCAGGTGTAAGAGTGCCCTATATGTCCTGGATTTAAGAAACACCATGTTCTTCTGTATATGAAGGAAACTAAAGGAACCAGCTGGTTTCAAGAGGAGAAAAGTACAATTTAATTGACTACTCAATGCACTTTCAATTTATAACATAATTTTAACAATTATGAATTATTAATCCTACGTAAAATAATTATAAATAAATATGTTTACCTTTTTTCATTTTTTCTCTTGAGCAGTTTTAATAACACTTAACACAACAAATAGTTTGGGGAGTGTCCAACATGACGTCTGATTGCTGAATGCGGGGCTGAATGGTAATGTTGGTCTATTAGTGGGTTTAGCACTTATGTCAAGACTAACATTTCTTAACAATGGACGAATGGAGAGCCACCATTATTACATGTAGGCCTACAGCACTTTGGCCCGACCAAAAATCGCTTTTAAATGTCCTTTATAAATAAATTTTAATTTGATTTGGTTTGATTTGACCATTAAATCCATTTGTGATTGTAGCTTAATATTGATAGTATAATTCAATTTGGTTGTCATTTGTTCCCCAGAGTGAATAGTTTCTAATGACAATAACTGAGGCTTTTCCATCAGGCACAGCTGTACTATTTGCTTAGTGCTAATTATAAAATGTTAAACTAACTATACTTGCGTGTCAATAGTAAACATTAATCCTGCTAAACATCCGCATGGTTGTTTTGCTTGTGTGAGCATGTTGGGAGAGCAGAAATGAGCATTGGTCCCAAAGCACTTTTCATAGTGCCTACAGCATTGCTATTGGCTAAAACCATTTCTTGTATTATTATTCATTGGGTTGTATTTTACATATGTCTTTGTTGTATAGTTTGCCTGAATGTATTTTTGTTTCAAATAATCTAGAACAGATAAAGCATCTTAAATCGCTGTCATAAAATATTTTAAAGAGCAAGCACACCTCCTCTTGAAAATAGTCCCGTTTTTGTTTTACCTTGATGACTTAATTAACATATCTGGAATCTCGAAAAAAATCCCTGTGTTATGAATAATGATTGACATTCAAATCTGGACTAGAGGGATATACCCTTTCTTAATATAAGATGAACAGTAATGCACAGAACATAAGATCAGAGCTCTGATAATGACACAATAAGCACTGCATGGGGGCTTGGGCTACGTCATATCAATTTAATCCTTCCCTTTGACTTCCTAATCTAATCAAAGGGCCAGAGGAGGACAGGTGGTCTTTTCATCAGTGCAACTAACGGATACACACAAAAACAACCCCACTGCGGCCAACCAGAGGCCAACAGATTTGCATGCTGCCTAAGAACATGATGAGTAGGGGCAAAGAATAACAATGGAGCTTATATGCTTGAAGGTTGAGCAATGAGGGTATATGAGGTACAGGAAAACACATTTGTATTACCACAATCCTCTAAAATAAACCCTTAGCCTGGATTCATTTGGTATTCTATATGAAATATTTGGACACAGACTGATAATCCTAATTGAATATATCTGTGTTTTTGCTTGTTGTCGATATGAAATTAGATCAACATCCTACAATAAGGAAGTCAAATCTGATTGGGAATCATTTTGAGATGTAATCTGAAGAAATAGTTTAATTAAACGGTCTACTAAGCTAGACCTATTGCTGCAAAATAAATCGTAATTTTATAGTAATGGCAATCACAATATGGACTAGTGTAATCTATTCAAATTGCAAACAGAACAAGACTTGTTATAAGCTAAATATGTGTTAAAATACTGTTTTAAAGAAGTATAGCGACCAACCAAAGTGAAGTTAACCAGTCATAGTTCACACACTACGCAAGTAAGTACACAGTTTACACAGTGTAGATAGAACATGGAAGTATCGAAATTGAGATACATATGTTTACAGTCGGAAGAGTAATTCCTCAGCCAGCCTGAGAAAATAAAAACACGAAAACCAGAGAGAAAAAGAATAAAGAAAGTTAAACAGGCAGATGTTGACATTAGTAGATGTAAAGTCTAGAAAAGGGCTCATACAGTACACGTTAATAAATCTACAGTGCACCCATAGTGGGTATAATCTTTAATGACTCGGGAGACAGTGAACTCTTTTTCTCAGGGTTTAAGAGCCTCTTTAAACCAGCTATGACCATAATCCACAGTCAAGAAGACATGCTCAGAAGAAATTGAAAGTGAGTTCAAACGAGATGGAGATATAACATTAATCGTTCAGTGCTGCCAGAACATCTCCCATAATGTCAATGGCAGGTCATCTCTAAGAGTGTTATAGAAGTATGTTTGAGTTCATAACTAAACTGATAATATATTTAATACAGTTTCTGTGTTAAATATATCATGACTGTGTGTGATTCAAAAAGCTGCTATGTTATGGAAGCCCTCCCTTTATATGGATAAGTATCAGTATTTTAGTAATGTGCTATTGTTTTTTTAAGCTTCAATCAAATGGAATTCAATCTGCACTCTAAAACCAGTACATTCAATGTGTATCTGGTTGGGTATTCAACTGGGATCATTAATGTTGATCACATTTGGTTGGATACAAAATACTATATACAGTATCTTACATACTCTTTAATTGCAAGACTCAATCCACAGCTGACGTTTATTAGCAAACTGCCTTAACGCAACCTAAATGGACTTGTGTTTTGCACATCAACACATTCAACATTTTAAATCAAGTTTTAAAGAGACAAATGATCCAATGTGAACATTGCATCTAGGGCATATTCATATGGCATATGCTTAATTTATAGGATATATGGATGTTAAACTGTTTTGAAAACATGCAGTTTAACTTCTTATCTTCAACAATAAGTAAACCAACCAAGTATGTCCAAACTATATTTTATTACAAAGTATTTTATATCATACAAATATGGATGTCCAATGCCAAGGGCAATGCCAAACTTCTGAAAATGTGACTATTTACTACTACTTTATTTTCTGCAATAATGCAGGTACTCAAGGCTTGAGAACAATGATGTCCCATTGTCAAAACAGTTTATATGACTCGAACCGGGCCGTATTTTCCCGCAAATATAATGGTGTGATTGAGACAATAAACTCATTAGGAACAAGTTTACTGAGGTAATAAATGAAGTGAGATTTTGTGTCTGCTGTTGATTTGAAAGAAATTGCAAGTTTAACACATAGCGCTGTGGAGGTACAGGTCGGGCCATCCAATAACCAAAATGCATTTGTACTCCCCACAAGACTAAAAACGGTCTTGGATGTTTTATGTGTGGACTTCCTCTTCAAGGTTTCCTGATTCCTTTCTTAACCTGTTATCTTACAACAACAAAAAAATCAAGGTAACATCCTAAAAACAAAACATTGAATGAGAAATAAGAAGACGAACAGATGAGACTCATTCAGATACCTTTTGTTAAACGTTGTTTTACACTTGGTATTGTATTTCACAATTTCTGTTTTTTTAAATACTAATACTTTCTGTATACCAGGATGTTGTAGAATGGGAATATGGGATTGACTTTCGAGTATGTCCGACTTTCAAAACACAAGATTTCACAAGGCAGCCAGCGGTTTCTCTTTAAGTGAGAAAAGGCAATACATTTTATTTATTCGGCACTTTCTTAAACCTCCATGTCAGAGCTCAAGGGCCACATCTTGCATTGCACAGCAAAACAGCAGCTTCAACTCATTTAATTAATTAGGTGGGGTTTAGAGCGACCTTTGAAACTTGAAGGATTAAGAATGACCAAGAGCAGATTGAGAATCAATCCAAAACTAAGAGTGAAACATTGCAATTTAGAGGAAATGAGTAATGCTTTATGGCAGGGCCAGCTGCTGACATAAACACTATATGGGGTTGGCCATAAGACTATTAAACACCTGAACTTTTGAAACAACATCCATAGCATTAATCTGGCTGCAAATATAAATTATGTATCTAATATATCATATTCCAATCACTTGTATATAGACTCTTATTGCACTATTTTACTATCTTTCTGTTTGTATTTACTTGCACAATTTTTTGTGTTTTTCTGTTTTATTGTCTTGCACTGTTGGAGGAGCCTGTGACCTAAAATTGTCATCGTCATAACTACACTGTAGCTATGTATGTATGACTAATAAAAGCCTTGAACCTTGAACAAGTCCAGGGATTTTAACAAAGTGCTTTATTGCCTTATAGAATATAGGGCCACATCTGCAAGGGGGAGGCCACATGACTGTGACCTTCTGTGTCTCTCTTAATTTTTCAGATTTTCCAAATACTTTATCAAACTTCGTGAATGGGAAAACATTTAGCAGGTGTGTTGCTCACTCCCACAGAGGTTTAAAGAGAGTGCTCGCCTCTCACTATGTACAGTGTTAACAATTGGCTTCCAGCAATATTAAATTGTATTTCTGAGGATTATATTTGGAAATATTGTGAATATTTTGGATTATAAAAATGCAATGCATTGTGTGGTTTATAAATACACCTGGAGGAAAAAAGATAACATCCCCATGCCTTAAAGGGGGGTTATTTAAATGTTTATCCCTTCTGACTGCTAACTGTGTAAGGAGCCTTAAGGGTTAGGGCTAGTGTGTTGTTTTCATAGTTTATATATGTTGATTGTATTATTTGTTAAGTATATCGATCGGTATAGCTAGAGTTCTGTGCTCTGCGTTAGCACGTTTTCGCTCAGGGCTTATTTAGACCCTTCTTGTGAGACCTGTGTTTTTTCTTTCGATAAAAATGGTTCGTATCATCAGTTAGCTGAGTTTCTTCCCGTTAGGAGGGTATGACACATTCATAGTTGTTTTAATATTAAGAAGCCCTGAGACACAGTGTCGTGAAAAAAAAGACCCGCCGAAGGGATCTTTGGGGCTTAACAGGTTAAAGAGAGTGCTCGCCTCTCACTTTGTACAGTGTTAACCATTGGCTTCCAGCAATATTAGATTGTACTTCTGGGGATTATATTTGGAAATATTGTGAATATTTTGGATAATTTGCATAGCTGGATAAAAATGCAATGCATTGTGTGGTTTATAAATGCACCTGGAGGAAAAAAATAACATCCCCGTGCCTTAAAGGGGGGTTATTTAAATGTTTATCCCTTCTGACTGCTAACTGTGTAAGGAGCCTTAAGGGTTAGTGTGTTGTTTTCATAGTTTATATACGTTGATTTCATTATTTGTTATTTTACATATTTTGCCAAATGTTAATTGTTTCAAAACTTGGGGGCCACAAACACAATCTTGTTTAGGGCCACCAAAATCCTGAGGCCGGCCCTGTTTCATGGGACAGAATGTTAAATTGTTAATAAAATATAAACCAAAACACATTTTTATATTATATATAATTAAATATGTTGTCACTAGTGTGTCAATATAGCTGCCATTCGGGAAAAAAATACAGTTTTGAAGTGTCAAAGCTGTACTGCTTGCCTTTTTGTTGCATGCCACCCATGAAAAATGTTGCCTCCCTTCATTTATTTACCAGATGAAATGCAAAGTCTCATCCTCATACTCAAAAAGTGACACATTAAGATGATGGACAGGCACTCTATTTTCTGTTTTTGAGCTAAATAGAAACTGACATATCTGTTTATTTCTCCTGGGCCTGCATATCCGCTGTTGAGACACGGAAAGGTCTGAAACACTGCTATCCACGGACGAGTGTGTGTCACAGTGTGCAGGTGTTTGTTAAGTGTGTTTTACCATCAATTTGTATTTTGAAATTAGCAAATCAGCCAGTTGTCTTTCAAGGAAGGACATCCACTCAATCTTTGTCAGTCAGATGATTCCCCAGAGATGCTATAGCTCGAGCCCTGATGCCTCAGATTCTCATTCTAATCAAGTCTGCGAAGTGGCACAGCAGAGGATCTAAATGAATTAAATCAAACAGAATGGCAAGGTGTTGCAAGGAGGCTGGAGAGTGACGACATCTGCATTTTCATCCAGATCACTGTTTCAGACAAGGAAAAGGTGGCCTGGATGCGAGAATTTCAGTTAGTATTAAATAGAAAATGAAATGATTGTGTTCTAATGCTATTACCTTAAGGACATTATGAGTGTATGTTAAGGGTTAACATTCATAATTATTCATTTAGCAATTCTCGCATCGTCAGAACTGACCCTGACAGTAATAGACATATAACATATACTGTACATAATGTTTCCAGTGCAAGCATGCAGAAAGCCTGGAGCTATTCTATGATTCACTCAAAGGTGGGAAAAGGTGGCCTGGTCATTTAACTCTTCCCCATTTAAATAGCATTTTCTTTGCGCTGTGGAATTGATGTTTTTACATGATATGCAAATCAGTGGCAAATATTTGTTTGCCGCAATTATCTGGAGATTGGTAGAGAGCAATGGTCAGCAGTATGCACCTCCAGAAAGCTTGGTAGGGGTCAGAGGACTTTGCATAAGTCATGCTGGATTCCCTTCTTGAGAGGGAAATGTGGACATGTTGTTTTACATCTGACATCCAACATTGACATCTTCATTGCATGCATTACTCCTGATGCTTGTCTTCCCTGACACGGTACACGGTAAATAAAAGCAGTGGGTTTAACCATGGATTTGGCCTCAGGCTTGAAGAGGACCCTTTGTGTGCCAATCGAAAACAAGTGAATGCATCAGAAGTAGGGAAAATATCATATTTATGGATGTTATCACAATCCCATTTTTCTGACCAGTGTGTCTTTAAAAACAGAAGTTGTTGGAGTCACTGACATGACCACTTTTGCTCATTCCGGTAATAACATTATTCCGGGAATAAAAGGTCCAAATACGTTAAGAAAAGCAATAATACTCCAAAACTGATTTGGTTAAAAGAAAAAGAAGTTCACAATAATAATCAACTTAAACCTTGACATTATTTTTTTTAATTGTTTCTTGAGAATCAGGTAAAGCGTCTGTTTATTGAGATAAAAATGGCAATTCCCTTTTTTTTCAAACTCGGAATAGAATATGTGTGATTTGTCTTCTTTTTTTTTAACACAGGGATATTTTTAAAGTGCCTTCGGGTAAATCTTCTCCATGGAGGATACGTTGAATTGGGATTGCATAAACACAGAAATGAACCTTTTGAAGGAAGCAAAGCGCTGATGTGAAAAACATGACAAAATATGCGGATTCAGCTCATTACAAGCCTACACTAATATTATTCCGTTAACCTGTAAGTGTTTTGCCAGTGGTCCAAACTGAAAATGCAGAATGAGCCCTTAAATCTGAGCATCCCTGATGCCCAAAGCCAAGCCTTTACCGGAATACACAAATTACTCTGGAGAAATGTGAGGCCTCTAAGAAAATGATATGCAGAGAACATTGCTTTAAATTCCAGCATTCAACAAGCCATCTGAGTGTCTGTGGGGGTAATGGTACTTGGTGCCATTGTGTTGAATGGACCGTAACGCATGCTATTCTCATTTTTATTTTTTTATTTGAAATCATAGCTACATTATGGAATAGTTTAAATTCACCTTGGTTGCTGCTTGCTAAACTAGACTAAAAAATAAACAAGATTTATGATCAGATAATACCCCTTTATAGCTACCATATTTTGTAATTCTTTTAGGGGTTATTTTGTAATGCTAAATCTATATCTTGTGTGCACTAAACAACCCACTGTTTGAAAAGCAAAGACTGGTTCTTGAACGTCACAACAGCTGGCTTTCTAGGGGTGTCCGTGCTTAACAGTTGATGGGGGTGTCACAGTTTTTGATGATGTCAATTAACACCATCTCCACAAGAAGCATACACACCTCAGATAAGCCCATATGATCTAACACCACATTTTCAAAAATAATTACTCATGGGGGTTCATATGAAGAAGTACAATTCGCGCAAAACAAACGTATAACAACACATGTTGTCACTTGTTTTGATCGATGATGTCATGTACGCTGACAAGAGATAATTAGTCTAAAACTAAAACATTCTTCAGCAGGTTTGTAAATGTGTACACGGTGCACACAAAAATCAATTACAACAATTAAAAGCTTTGAATACTTTGAGGAAGAGGAAGTAGTATTAAGCCTCGTGCCATCAGAGAGGAGATATTTTTGTGTATTTGCCAAAATATAATATATGACAGCAGTTAGTTCTCAGCTGTGTGATGATGCACCTGTGGGCTTGGTAGACAAAACAATGCAAATAAGATGCAAGAGTAGTATCCATAAAAATCCTCTTAAGCGTATTTAACTGTACACATAGTGCAGTGCACGGATGACTTATCTTATGCTAAGCTAGCATCGCAAGGGCTCCTCGACGAAACGTTATATGGAAGTTTTCTATTTCCATTGATTTTTGGATATTGCGTAAAAATAAGCTCTGTGGCAAACACACATTTATGATACTTACTCATTTTGTTAAGCAGGATAATCTCAACATATTAATATTGCTTTTATAATAGTTAAGGTGTAAATCTAATACGCAGAAGCAAGTTGCTAACATTAGGCTGTAAACAAACTAAATCGTGGTCCCATGGCTTTACGCCACAATGTACAAGTGGATTCATTTATGCCAGGATGACGTTTTTATCATTTGTTAGCAACTGTCATTTTATGACGCGTAGAACCTTCAGACATTCGCAGGTGGGGTTTCAATTAAGCATTTGATGTCGTAAATCAAAACGTTTGTCAATTTGTAAACATCACAGCCATTGATTTCGGGACGAGCAAACTGGAAGTGCCCAAAACGCTAACTCATTCCCATTTTTAAGGACTCATTCCTGCATTACTACACTCAGGTTCTGTAGAAACCATAACCAAGAAGCAACTACTCAAGGTAGTGACAAATACATGTGCAAAATTAAAAAATTGCAAATGTGGCAGTCTTATAAAAACGACAGGATTCCTGGCAATCCATCAAGTGCACTATCAAGCAAATAATACAAATCAATTAAACTATACAGAGACATATTGGAAATGCTGTGGATATTCCCATTTTGTTTTGATGAGGTTATTTTAATGTTGTGAGAGGCTGTTGCATCAGTATCCTTATGCAAGACCCGGAATATGTTTCAGTGTAATTTGATTTATCATTCCATACACTTATTTTTATATATATTTTGTTGGACGAGAGGTCTGAATCTGGTCCAAACCTTACTGCAAAAACACATCAATAGGTCCACAACCAAATCACTATATGACACTACCAACTATTATAGGGAACCACCTGGAAAGATTATGGTGATCAAAATAATTCAAACAAAAGATATTACCGGTGATAGGGGTCGAGAGAGGTGGGGTGTAAAAAAGCTAATACACATAACATACTCTCCTCACACCCCCCTCTCTCGTCTCCAGTTTAAGGGCTGCCAAAGGTGTCTTTGGCAAGTGTGGACAATCCTGTTAGAGATGGTGTTTGTGTTACACCTTAACCTCTTTTTCCATTAAATCTATCTTTCTTTGTACAGCTTCCCAGTAGGAAGCTTTTCTGCCAAGGAGAGTTAAATATGGAAGCAAAAAATGCAATCTGCCACCATAGCTGACTTCATATACTCTATTGTTTCAAGACTGTTGTTCAATTTATTGCCAGGTTTATGTATGTGTATATTCATTTACCTTGTTTTTACTTTAACAATCATTCACTGTCAATTTCTGTTCTAAACAAAGCCATATCAAGCTGTTGAACACACAGCACCTACTTATGCTAAATTAATTAAATGTAAGAAAAAATGTTCATTTGCATCAGCAAACAGATACCAGAATGTAAATACACTGTTTGCAGTAATAGTACTCATACAACAGTGTGAATAGAGTTCATCAGTGCACAGGCAGAGAGCTGACTTTTGCAACCAGTTAAAATCAAGCATTATAAAACACTATTATAATGCTTTAACGTGGTTATTAAATATGCAAGAGTTTCGAAAAGGCATTTAGATTGCTGGTCTTTAGCCAGGTACTAAGTAGCACTTGAACGGAGGACAGGAATGCACTAGTCTAAATTGTAAATTGTATATTAATTTCTGCTCCTGCGTAACAGTTCATTGGTTTCTTTGATGTCTGGATAGTGGTCCATAGAATGGTATCTTAACAATAGTCATACTAGGAGGAAGGGGAAAACATAACATTTATATAATCTGATCTGGCATTTCTAACATGCTAACATGGTAACAATTAATACTGGTTGGGAGGGTTACTTTGAAATCGTATTATGTTACAACTACTAATTACCTGTTGTAACCATAGACTGTATTTGTAAAATGTGATCATTAGCCTTATCTCGTCATTAAAGTAACATAACCCAAGATAACAGAAAATGGACGAAACCAAGACATTTTCTGTCAAAAAAATGTGTCTTCTTCTACCCTTCATTAAGCATATCGTGCAGTTGTCTAAAAACCAACAAGGCAAGATGTAAGAAGTGAAGTCGGTGCATCATATATTGTTCTTTATTTGTAATATGTGATCCTGCATAGAATCCAGTAATCTGATTACTTCTGTAACTGTAAGGGAAAACAGTTACTTTTTTTTTAATGGATCTTAATTACATAATCCCATTACATCCGTTACTCCCCAAGTATGCAAATAACGGTAACACTTTATATTAAGGTACACAAATTAACCATCAACTAGTTGTTAATTAACATGCATACAGTATTAGTTATTTGTTAAGTGTTATTATGGGAGAATTACTATTCTTGTGGTACTACTGCCTTATTAGGCCCATATTGAGCATATTAAGACCACAACTCATGTACAACACCTTGCTTACTTGCAATAAATAAGCACTAATCAGAGGGTTATTGAGGAAAAACTCTCAACTAATGGCCTATTACTTGTAGAATAGGGTCATTTAGAATAAGGCATTAATAAGTGTTTTATAATGACTAATAAAGAGCCAATATACTGCTAATATGCATGTTAATGAACAACTAGTTGATGGTTAATTTGTGTACCTTAAAGAGCCTGTGACAGCCTCCCAACAACTGTTGTGCAATGAAATATTGGGCTACTAGTAATCTTGAACCGTCAGTTTAAAAAAGAAGGTGCGATACCGTTCCGATAAATATCAATAATTTCGAACATCGCGGGGAAATTCCTTCGACTCATTTTGAAGTTTTGGGGGAAGCCGGAAGTGACGTCATGCGGGAACGCTTCACTGTGCGGCGAGAGAGCCAAACACGGACAAAGTGTGTCATGCGTAGAAATGGTGAATTACTGAGTTTAGGCACGTTAATAACGTTTTAATGAAGTTGACTACAGTATATTCATATTTGTCAGTGCTTTCATGTCAATTTGGCGAACATAAACATAAATGATCGTGGTGAAGATGATGATTAAATTAGGATTAAAAATCGGTAGTGAGCGATGCTGAATTTCCTCCCGTCGGATGTGATCTAAAAACAAATCGATTATTTTTGTAGTTGTAAACTCAAGTGGATGAAACTACATTTATTAGTGCTTTCATGTCAATTCGGCGAACATATGAAACATTCAATGATCGTGAGGATGATGATTAAAAAATAGTTTGTTTGAGCCGGTCTGCATTTCCTGATGAGAAAACAAACCGATGCTTTTTGTAGTTGTAGTACACCAACATGGATTAAACGTGTGTTTTCTTTTACCACAATAACAAATTACAGGGTGTCATTTATTATTGTGGTAAATCCTCATGTACCATGACTTTATAGAGAGAATAACTGGTAAGAACACAAATGTCGTCAATATGTTGAAGTAAAACCTTTTGAATATAGCACTAGCTAATTACACAGGTACATGGTAACACATAAATAGGCATTATGATTTATTTTGTATTTATTATTTCTATTAAAAAAATAGCTTTGGCATTACGTGTTTAGCAGTTACTTTGTCTTCATATGAATCCTACGGGTGTTAATGGGGCTATTTTTGTTAAATGAGAGCTTTATGTGGGTCAGACTGTTTTCTTGGACCTCCTCTGAACACTGCTGCGGTCTTGATTTACAGCCCAGAGAGTGTCACACTGACCTCAGATGGAGAGTGTTCCTCCTATTTGTTAGGGACAAAGAAAAACAGGACAATAGTTGTCTATTCACGTTAGAGATAATAATGAATTAATAGTGTAGGCTTTGTTGTTTGATGAATGCAATTTAGTTTTTCAATAAATACAAGTCAAGGGATCTCTCAGTGTTTGGTAAATAATAAAGAATTCAAGGCATTATAGTAATATGACTTAAGGTATAATAGACAAATGCAGAATACATTTACAGTATGTTACTGTTTTGCCTGCACCTTTTGCCATTAAACCACACCATTATTGTAATTAATAATGACTGAATTAAAGGATTTAAGCTCATTTGAAACTAATGTACCATTGGACTTGCTGTTCTGAATTTGTATCTTAATGTTTTGTGACAGTTATCGTAAGTTACATCGATAAAAACATCTGCCAAGTCAAATAGATTGTTATCTAACGTCATTACATATATATAAACTAGTTTGCATATGAGTGAGGTATTTTTTCACCCTTGCTATTAAAGACAACATACCGTTTGTTCCTTACCTTGATAATTTGCATACAATAAATACATATCAAATACATTTTATTCAACATCTTGCTTCTTGACTAATTATGTGTCATGATTGTTTCCTCTGTTCTGCTTTACAGTATTTAATTTTTTTTTCAAGAGTGTGCGAGTGTGCCAAATAATCAATGGCCATCTCTATACTTGAAGTGCTGATGACTTATTCAAATGGAATGATTCTCTGCTCTCGGCAGAAAAAGGGAAAAAGAAAGACACTTTAGCGCAGAGTGACACTTCAATTAGCCTCTTGTCCTCCACTACTAATAATAATCAGATTGTGAGCCGTGTAAAGGACAAGGCAGGTCATTAAAAAATCCTCAAAAACCCACTAGATTTACTGTAAGCTGTAGATGTTGCTTGTATTGGCTGACAGCTGTATAGTGCTGCACCCACTCTTGCCCTCCCCAGATGAAATAAAAGCTATCTTGCTGTAATTGCCGAGGAAAACTGATTTACCAGTGTCTGCCACACTTTATGTGCCCTCTAATTTCGTTCAGCTCTTTCTTCAATTGCCAGGCCCCTCGCAGGAGCCCTCATCCATTCCATTCAGTGCTCTTCAGTGTGATGTCGCTGTGGACCCAGATAACCAAATTACGCAGGCACGGCGTTATGACAGTGTAATCAGACATCCAGAGATTTGTTGAAATTATCCAACAATTTATGTCGACACCTGGGAAAAAAGGGAAAAGCTCCACCATTAGCATGTGGTCTTCATTCTGCAGCACTGTTGTAAGAGCAAACTTTGTTTAAAGATGTTTAAGAATTCAACTCACAGGATTTGCAGGCAAGTAAACAACTAATTCAAGAATTTGCAATTTTGTGAACGCTATTCATGTTACAGTAATTGGTGCTTTACAGCTAGCTGTTTGGTGTTACACTGTAGGCTGATTCTGCTCAAGGTTGTTGATGACTCAAAGATGTTTGTTTGGTTTGGTTTTCTGGGAAGATATCTTGAAGCGTGAAGTAATTATGGGGTGAAAACTGTGCGTGACCCTGGTGACAGTTATATAAAATAAAAAAACAGAAGAGAAGTCACCTTTAACAACCATTTCCATAAATACGGATATCTTGCATCATCAAGAATTCCAGCTACTACTTAGGGGCTGCCTCTGTAGCCTACACACATTTAGTTTGACCAATACATATTTAAGCTTTCAAAAATCAACATTAGTTTCTTGTTAAATATTAAGTGATCCGGATAATGTCACTGTAAAACATGTCTGTAGGGTAATGTGCATGTTACAGCAAATTCAGTGCAGTGTATATCGTACGGTGAGCTGCTTCGGAACAATGGGAGTTATTTTGAGTGACAGAATCAGGTTGTGTGTGATCCCTCATCTTCATTTGTGACGGCCGTCTTTGTCCTGTTGACTGGTATGAACAGCAGACCAACCGTTTAGTCAGAGCTGCTAACGTCAGGCCATTATGTACCCAGCCTCCAAGGACTCTCTTCAATAATTAGCAAACCAATGCTTGTAATCAGCTGAATGTGTTGCTATTCTCGACATACCAATAATAACATTTATCACAAGTAAGTATGATTAGGGCAGTAAGATTTGGAAAAAACAATTAATATTGCAATTTGATATGATATTAGAGATCTTTTTAAAAACTGTGTAAATATTATAATTGGAAAACATTTGTAAATGATCATGTAGTGTTTTGAGGAGGATCTGTACCAAACAAGGATTGTTGATTTAATCTGTAGAATAGCATTTGTAGGTCGTACTTCTCTACAGAGTATAATATTTAATTCCGATAATTTCACATATTTTTCCTTACCAAATATTGTGCTTACTGTAAAATAGAAATCGCACCAGTCAATATTGCAGTTTTTATAACATTTTTGATTAAATGTGCAGCCTTAGTGTTAGCTTCTTCTACTCTTTAAGATCATTGTGCTTTCAAAAATGTACACATGAAATTTTATGTCAAATTACTGTTTTTTCAAAGATGTTTCAGGCCACCAGTGCCTTTATTGAAGGAGAGTGTCACGATTCTTGTGTTATGTCACGTTTTTAGTTTTGTATGTCTTGTAATGGGTTTATTTTGCTGTTCGGTTCTCCCTGTCATGTTTTCCTCCTTGGGTATTGTCTGGTCCCTCTCCCTGTGTTTTTCCTCCCTGTCGTTAGTTTCCCTGGTGTGTCTAATTGTCTGATTGTGTTCACCTGTTGCCCTTGTGTTTCTCCTCCTCTGCCCGGCTGTTTCTCGTCTCGTGATTACCCCTCCCTGTATTTAGTCATGTCTCTTCCTGTGTTCAGTTTTGGTTTGTCTTTTGTTGGTGACTGAGTTCATCGGGGAGTGTTCTGTTTGTCCAAATTATATTATTATCCTTGAAATAAAGGTATTATCAGTGTTATCTGCATTTGGGTCCTGCTTGCTTCACTCACCCTTAACAGAGAGGGGGTTGAAATGGACACAGAGGACGACACAGTAAATGGTCCCATGGCGGATTTGAACTCGGGTCCCCCACACGGGGATAAACCCCAGTATATTGTCTGCTAGCTTTACCAAGTGATGGTCACGCTCACTGAGTATGTGAACCAGTTTTTAAAGCTTGGGTTTGTAACATTGGAGAAGCAAGCAAGAGTAAACAAGATGTTTAACATAATCCTACCAAAAAAGCCTGGCCATACTTTTTTTTTAACCTCTTAAGCCCCACGGGCCCGCCAAAGGGGCCGAAATCACAACATCTGCAAGCAAAAGTGTCTGAGATTTAATAAACTATGAATGTTTCATATCTATGTAATGGGAAGAAACTTAGCTAACTGATCTTTTTTTTTTTTTTAAACCTCAAAGCTAACGCTGAGCCTCTGAATTAGCCACGGGCAAAAAAATCTTAAGGCCGTTAGCTCAGAACTCTAGCTATACCGATCAATATACTTATTGGATCTGCACAAACAGGTTTAGATAACATCCTGAGATTCCACAGATTATAGAAATATAAGTATCATCACTGAGCGATCAGAACTTGTGACAGGGGAAGCAAATATAGACAACACACAACGTAGCTTTAGGTAGCAAAACACGGAAATATGCTCACCTTAGCTGTTATTCTGATCAAAAGTCGTGTTCAATGCCATTAAAACGAGAAAAAACGCGGCTGAAGGTTAATCCATAGGTTAATCCAAAGTGTCTGTCACTTAAAACAATTATTGATAATCCATAATTCCATTTTTATGCAAAAAACGGAGAATCAAAATGAGCTACTAATGGTAGCCACCAGAGGCTAGCGCAGCTTCCGGTTTTTCTACGCGTCACTATCACTCCTTATTTGGTAACCTGTGTGTGTATGTGGAACTTTCCCTCGATTCCATTGGCTCTGACGGTTAGCAAGAGATGTCAATCATCCAAATCGACCAAGGGGGGCCAGAGATATGGAAAATGCACCCAAATGACCCTAGAAGTGGGTTTTTTTTGCTAAATCTCTCTAGAAAGGTCAAATGTCACTTGTTTTGCAACAATCTTGATACAGGGTACTTATTATATGTTGTACTTTGGATTCCTAAAGCTTTTAGTCTACTAACCCATCATCCAAGGGTAGTTTTCACTATAAGTAAAAAAAATTTTCGGACGGACACTATAATTTACAGTTTTTTACCATGTTCAATCTGAATTTTCTTTAAAATAAAAAACATCTATATTGATTCTGACTTTTCTACATCCAACTCAAAGGTTTATCATTACTTTGAGAAAAAAGATTATTAATTTTCCCCTTTTAGAAGTGTAGTTATGGTCATTTGTTCTGGAAATGTCATTTTCGAGCCTGAGGCCTGAAAAACAGGCTTGGGGCCTTAATGATATTAGCTAGCAGCACTAGCTCCAAAAGTTGCTAGATCTAGCAAAAAAGTCTCCAAGTTGGCAACACCAAGAGCCTGTCTATTCAGGCCTATTTTACAATCCACTCCCCCAACATTAACCATATGACAATTTATTTAGGCTGAATGAAATGAAAGACTTATTACAGTCCTGCGACAGCCACTATACACATTTTTTTGTCAGTTGTTTGACATACATTCATCTTTTGCAATCATAATGTAAAGAGTTACACACATAGCAAAACGTGGCCAAGGGGTCGGTAGGACGAGCCAAAAGTGATTGAAGATGTATGACATATTATCATTATCAATTTGAGAGCTAGTTAANCGCCAAAGACTTTGGAAATTGGTCCGTGTGCAAATAATTGTGGGTCATTTAAGACCGCCGAGGATCTTCGTTGCAGAAAATGTCAAGGCTGCTTATGTGTATCCTCGGCGGTCTTAAATGACCCACAATTATTTGCACACGGACCAATTTCCAAAGTCTTTGGCGGAAAATGGCTGAATCTGTGCAGTACACATTTAAATGTAAGTATGTTCAGTGGCGTAGTAAATGTGTTGGTAAATATGTTACTTTATTACATTTGTTATCACCATAAATGGGTTCCGTGAAAGTTTAATTTAAGGCGGATCCTTGCATATGACGCACACCTGCACACTTGCTAGCCTGTTCCATTCTTCATTCTCCGAATGCTAGGAAGTATTTTTGCCTAGCCTCTGAAGGACCTGACTCGGAAGGACATGTCCTACCAAGGAAGCGTCCTTGACTTTGAGAAACGGCTCTTGTGTTCCTTGTCGGTTCGTAGTCGTCTTTCTTGTCCCCTCCATGTTTGTTCATGTCGGTTTTTGTCCTGATCCTTCCTTGTGATACCCGGTCATGTTAAGTTGTTCCTTGTTTTTCTTTGTCATCAGATTTTTTTTTTATTAAAGCTCGCGTTTTGTTAAGACTCCTTGATTCCCTTTTTTGCACTGCGAATGGCTCCTGATTCATACCAAAACCCTGACAGATAAAGTGCTACTATATATATATATACAGTCCATTTAGCGTCAAACAGCTTGGACCGGAGCGCTGCACATTTTAGTGTCCCCGTTTCTGTTGCTTCTTGCAGGTTTGTTTTGTATTGCGCATGTTTGGTCAAGTTGGTATAGATGTTTCTTAATTTGCATGTGTTGTTTGCATACTTTTTTTAAATGCAGCGCTTTTCTCCTGGCAGAGTGATAATTTATATTAAAAAAAAACTATTGGCAGAACGTTGTCCTTCATAGTTCAAAACTACTCATGAATCCATCTGTTAGTATCTCAACAAACAGCAGAATGTGCTCATGATTTAATCTTCCTACCAGAGAAGGGAGTCATAGTCCAGATTAGAGAGGGCTGAATATGTACGAAGCACAAACACATTAGGAAGAAGCTGAGCCTGTGAAACTGGGACAAATGAGGCAACAATAAGTGGGGAAGGTAAAAACAGGACCAATAAGAAAAGGAAACACGAAAAGAGGAATCATCAAGGGGGCTTAAGAGGAGAAGAATGGCTTCATCATAACTCCAGCTTCGATTTTGACATCAAATTAAACAATGAGCATTTTTCTGTTTTATGTTCATGCATTCTGGAAGAGAGTCAGAACAAGAAGAACAGCTCAGCAAACGGCTATGATGAAGGGAGAAAAAAGCGTACTCAGATGTCTGTGATAAAATGTTTTTGACGCAGTGATTAAAGGGTATTTTCAGAAAAATCAAAGCCCATCTTCTCACAACATGCTGGGCTGCTTGGCTTCAGTTTGTACAGTGCATAAAGTATAAAACAGCATGTATATAAAACGGTTTGATTGGATATAGCCAGTAATAAATGGTCTCTAAACCAAAAGAAAACTAAAGAAACATGATAGAAAAACACTCTTCAATAGCTTAAATGTACTATTTTAAATATATATGTTAAAGCAGCATTACAGCATGTATATATCCGGTGTCTTGCACAACAAGCTAAAAATCACACACATTTGACATATTGTCTTTTGGGGCTAATAAATTCACTGCCTGCTGCTAGAAACAGGAATGTTGAGAGGGATTAACTTAAACCAAGTATTCAATGGTGTAAAGATGTAGGACATTTAACCAAACAGTATTCTAAAACAGGCTAAGAGGCCCAGACGACCTGAGGGGATTACAGAGCTAAGTGACAGTTTTCTGTCGGTTAATTTCTTTGAGTTTTAATTGGATTTTTATATGCGATTAAAAAGATCAAGACTAAAAAAAGACTATAATGGCAGAACGTCTAGGGCAGGGGTGTCAAACTCAAATTCACCGCGGGCCACATTAGCATTATGGTTGCACTCAAAGGGCCGGTTGTAACTATATAAATATATAATATTTACAATATAATGTATTATATGACATTATTGCCTCTGAATTGGATTATTATCGGATAGGGTAATAACTTAGTAATTAACTACGTCTGAAAGCAGAAGTCCAGAACAAATCATTCTCTCTTCAGTGCGCATNGGCACCCCGACCCCCACAAAGGAACAACAAGGTGGATGCAGAAAGCCACCAAGGAAACGGTAGTTAACTTTAGACGAACTACAACATTTAATGCCTCTTGTGATTGTATTGTTTTATTCCAAAATAATAATAATAATTCCGTCGAATTTGACATACAGCTCATGTGGTTTTTCACTCTTGCACTGCGACCTGTATGCAAGTGCCTCTATTGATGTTGTGCCTCCCTCTTTTCTAATGNGACATGCGCACTGAAGAGAGAATGATTTGTTCTGGACTTCTGCTTTCAGACGTAGTTAATTACTAAGTTATTACCCTATCCGATAATAATCCAATTCAGTCTGAATTGGATTATTATCGGATAGGGTAATAACTTAGTAATTAACTACGTCTGAAAGCAGAAGTCCAGAACAAATCATTCTCTCTTCAGTGCGCATGTCACAGTGCACGATGCATTCTGGGACATGTCGTCTGTAAAGTGGAATGTAACTATATAATAACGTATTATATTCTTTGCAAGCTCTTGCGGGCCACATCAAATGAAGTCGCGGGCCAGATTTGGCCCCCGGGCCTTGAGTTTGACACCCCTGGTCTAGGGGATAGAACATTAAAGCAATAACTTCATGCCTATTGGTTACTTTGTTTTATACGCAGGGTTAGTTGTTCCATAAGGAGATCCCAGTAGATACAAACATTTCTTACATGGGCTTCCAACCATGTTCATTTGCTAGTTCTTACAATGCCCCCTTTTATGTTTCAGTTGTTTAACTTGATCTAAAACAGGTAATAATTAACTTCGCTTTGTTTCTACTGGCCTTACTGTATGTGTCCTGTGAGGAATTTTGAGCTTGTCTGATAACATTGTTTTGCTTTTAGGAAAGTCCATTTAACTTTTTAAGACTTGAAGATTTACCAACCTTTTCTTTTGTCTAATCTACATGAAATGTGATTCAATTTGTATGTGTGTGAGGGAAAGAGTAGATACAGGGACTACGGCCAATGAGGAAAAAGTATCATTAAAGCTTTGAGTCTTGGTCAACTGAACATGTTTTATTTACTGTCCCTCAGAGAGAGAGCTGGCATCAGAACTGTTTGCTCCACACTCTGGGCCGAGCGCCTGACACAAACTTCCACAGGCTACACCTTCAGGACACACTGGAGCCACACACACACACACACACACACACACACACACACACACACACACACACACACACACACACACACACACACACACACACACACACACACACACACACAGACACACACAGACACCCACACACACACACACACACACACACACACACACACACCCTCAAATTTTATACCGTAAGCTACATGCTACAAGCATTGGCCAGCAGCGCAGGATTGCCACAGTTGCTGTGTGCGTTAAAAGTTACGTTTTAAAGTATAATAATCATAGTATCGCAACAAAACCCTTGTTACGAAATCAATTAACATACTGTAATGCTGAATGAAGGTGATATCTGCACTGCGCAATACGACTCAAAGGACACTATTTTGTTCTTTAAAATTACTCTGTGAGCACAACTTCACAGTTATCGTGTAAAAGAAAAGGTCAACAATTTAAGTTGCCTGATGGATGTCAAAAAGCACACAAATAGGCATTGTGCAAATGCATTGGTTTACATGTGTTTTTCAAACTGGGGCCATCAACATTATGTGATCCACAGAGACCCAATTGCTGGAAAAATCAGCCTCAACAGGTTGATCTGATCAACAGGGTGATGGTGTTTAAAAATGTCAGGCAACCAGTCAGTGACTTACATAGAAGTGAAGGAAGAACGGGAGGAGGAGAGCGATGAAGCATTCAGCAGCTCAGTCCTCCAGTTAACACTGAGCTGAATATCACCTGCAGCAACAAGCAGTGTCCTTGTACCACTATCACTATTTAATGAGAGCATCTGCTCCCAACAGAGACCGAGTCCAACCGCAGGCCGACTAACAGTCGAAAAGCCAACGATGGTAACGTTGTCGCCGGCTTCCATAGTGATAATAATTTCCCGCACAAGAGATTGATTATAAAATATTACACTAAAGTGGGAGGCTAAAAGAAAATCATAGTGAGTGCAATGCCAAAGAAATGCATGATGGCCTATGTAAATATTATGGATTTGGTCCAACATTCGTCAAGCAGTTGTTTCTGCTGTTTAGATGGACAAATCATATAATGGAAACAGTCAAAACCGGGGTAGAAGTAAAGAAGAAGAAGTCAAAAGAAATCGGGGTTATTGCCACAGTTTAGGCATCGGTAAATTCTCATGACTGGTCAGTAATAAAAGCAATCAAGTGCCGGAGAGAAGGTTAAATCTAGAAACAAGCAGCATATCGCTCCGTCACTGGAATCCCTGAGAGGTTTTTATCCTCTTGCCTTCCTTTATTGTACAGACATTGATTTTTCCACACTCTTCCCCTCCCTCCCTACACACCCCTGTTGTTTCCCTCCTCTGTTCAGATTTCTTCATCTCCTCTCCTGCTGCTTGTCTTTCATGTCTCTCTCCTCTCTCTTTGACAAAGACAGAAAATTCTATTTCTCTTCCTCCGCCACCCAGGGACACAACCCACGGTACGCTGTGGGGCCGCTCGTTCCCCCAGACCATCTGCGGGTGAACACTAGAACCAGTTCAGCCTGATAGTTAAGGGCTCGCTGCTAAAGCGTAGAATGATTCAATCAGCATGTCCCAAAGCATTGAACACATAAAGGGCCCGTGAGGAAGATCCAAAGTGAAAGACAAAACTGTTGGTTCCACCTGAGTCCTACTTGGATGTCTCGGGTCTAAAGCCTTTACAAGTCTAGGAAGATGTTAATGTCCCAGAAGATTGTAATGTCCCGCACAATTGGGAAAATGTTTGGTAAAATGTTATCATCGGAAGGCTATATAAAGAATGACATCAATAAGGCATATCGCTTTTTATTTGTATTAACAAGTAGTAGGCTGTGTAAAATAAACTCCTATCGATAGAACTTGTGCAAAGCGCAACATTTTTTATAATATTATAAATATTACACTATCCTACGCCGTAACTCTTCACACTTTAGCACAGCATTAGGCCTACATATTCTCATAAAAATAAAACTGAAGAAAAACTATTTGTAACAAAATACATGTAGGTCAGTCTGGCTCATAACATATTTACAATTTACCCTACCATTATTTTCACAATATTGATATTGAGGTATTTAGTCAAATTAATCTTCATATCCCCCAACCCTACAAAGAAGCAGTGTAAAGTCCAGGATCACTTAAGGGGGACTGAGCCTTAAGGCCGACCTAGTTACAAGCCAAAGGAACAATTGCATGGATTTCAAATTTTTTATCTTTACACAAATATCGTCATACACTGGCTATATACTACAATACACTCACTGGCCACTTTATCAGATACACCTGTACAACTGCTCGTTAACGCAGATATCTAATTAGCAACTCAATGTATTTAGGCATATGCAGTAGACATGGTGAAGAGGACCTGGAGAAGTTCAAACCGAGCATCAGAATGGGGAAGAAAGGTCATTTAAGTGACTTTGAACGTGGCATGGTTGTTTGTGCCAGACGGGCTGGAGTATTTCAGAAACTGCTGATCGACTGGGATCTTCACGCACAACCATCTCTAGGGTTTACAGAGAATGGTCAGAAAAAGGGTAAATATCCAGTAAGCGGCAGTTCTCTGGGCCAAAGATGCCAGAGGTCAGAGGAGAAAGGCCAAACTGGTTCAAGATGATAGAAAGGCAACAGTAACTCAAAGAACCACTAGTTACAACCAAGTTCTGCATAAGACCCTCTCTGAGTGGATAACACGTGGAGCCTTGAAGCAGATGGTTCTACGGCAGCAGAAGCCCACATCGGGTTCCTGTCAGCTAGGAACAGGAAGCTGAGGCTACAATTCACACGGGCTCACCAAAACTGGATCATATAAGATTGGTAAAAAATGTTGCCTGGTCTGATGAGTCTGGATTTCTGATTCGACATTTGACCAGTCGGGTCAGAATTTGGCATAAACATGAAAGCATAGATCTGTCCTGCCTGGTATCAACAGTTCAGGCGGGTGGTGGG
>NW_011369951.1:10439687-10517464 GCF_000735185.1 Notothenia coriiceps | reverse complement strand
TTTTAGCCAACTATGGACCTATTTCTAATCTTCCGTTCCTCTCAACAATTCTTTAGAAAGCAGTCGCAAAACAGTTGTGTGATTACTTAAAAAACTATGATTTATTTGAAGATTTTCAGTATGGCTTTAGAACACATCATAGCACAGAGACAGCTCTGGTTAAAGTCACAAATGACATTCTAATAGCCTCTGACAAGGGACTTGTCTTGTCTTGTTAAAGTCATTTTGGGCTTTCGAGGACGGAACTCAGTAGGTTACTTGTAATAATAATCTTTTTTGATTAAGTGATCTCAATTAATAAAAGGAGGGAGTGTCATAGCGGAATGTTTAATACAGCGTATTTCTGATATTTATTAGAGATCACATGCTAAGCTATATGATGTGTGTTACTGAGTTGGGTCACACACAGTTAGAGACAATGGTCGTTCTGAATGATAAATAAATGTATTCATTTTAAGTGAGCTGACACCGAGGGTAGAGGAAGTTCAAAGAAGGCCTCAGATTATAAAAACAGTTAACCTTTGTTAGTTAACTAATCCTAAGGGTGTCATGAGACGATGACGTTTAAACATATACAAGTATAGCTTTCAGAGAGATAAACATGTGACCTTTGTGTGGTAGGCTGCATGATCAAATGTGTGTGCGTTAAACATGCTTAGGGAAAATGTGTGTGTGCTCATTACAGTGGCTATATACGTATGCTGTTACTGTTGGGGGGCATTTCCGCGATTGGCTGCTGTGGCAGCAGGTGATGTACTTCCCATTATTGTTTGTTTGTTGCAACAACTAAATAATAATTACTGATCAGCTATATCTGTGTTTGTGTTTTATTGATTCCTCTCTGTTTAATTATTTCCTGTTGTGTGAGTGCTGGATCGCCACAACATCTGCAATTGTCAAGTTATTTTCCCCAAGTCAGTAAGTCCTCTCATTTCACATTTTCACCCTACAGTGCTGGTATTTAAATTCCTATTTCAGTTGCTGTTGAATACTTTAATGCTGAATACCTAAACTAACTCAGCATTTAGTTTTTATTCCTGTGAATCATTTTCCAGTGTAGAAATGACCAGATATATACAATACTCAAACGTGCTTGCTTTAAGAGGCTCAAACAGCAATGGGTGGTAATGGAGAGTATTAAAACGGGACATAAAAATATCACATTTGGTTTCAAGAGGGACAAAAGGTCCAGGGGATCTTGCACCTTCCTGTCCAGTAATGTGGGCTTGCTAGGTGGATTAACGGAGGTCATAAACTGAGTGCTACAGATTGTCGGGATTTAGGGATTTGGGAAGGGAGGGATTGACGGTAGTGCGTGTATATCAGGGGTGGAGATTGAGAGCAGATTGCTGTGATTTGGGAATGATTATCCAGCCGGTATTGTCACTGATCTCTCTCATCCCATTTCATTTTCTCAGGAAGTGCAGCTCATCTCAGACAGAAAATCAAACTGCCCCAATCCCAGGCGATGGACTCTGGTAATGGTCGAGGATTAAAGGTATCTCTACCCCTGTTACTGCGGTGACTCCATTTCTCTTTTGGCCTGATGAGGACTGCAGTGGTCCAAACATCATCATTGAAGCTGATATTTTTGAAACATATGATGTGCAGCCTCTTTACATATGATTTACATATATTGCTGGGTCTGCTCATATATCTTTACAATCCTATTATACCAGCTATAATCCTATAGAACAGCCTTGACACACGCGGTGATGACAATGTTGACTCTGAGCTATACAGATGTAGACTGTTCCTGGCTTAGTTAGGTGACATCAGAGCAAATCACAAAATTAGATAATAGTCATTCTGAAGAAAAGAAATCTGCTTTACAGAAGGTCTGCCAAGGGACAGGGGCCAAAACGACTTGCCAAAGAAGGAAATTAATTTGCAGCTATAGCAAGTAGTGAGTGTTGGAAGGCAAACCATATTCATCTCAAACATGAGCATATGTCGTCAGGGTGTTTCTTGGCACTGCGAAGTCCATTAACAGCCAGTTTCTATCAAGTGCGATGGTTTGTCCAAAGCCTATAGGTCACAGTAAGGTCAACCAATCTTTCTCAAACGGCACATTTAAAACAAGGTTAATCCTGGTGCTGTCTCTGCCGCATAGAGGGCGCACTAATCTGAGTGCTCCATTAAAAGCCTTGGGAAGGTTAACTGAGACACTTTAGAGCGAGCACAAATGCCCACTTTGAAAGAAATGCCTATACACACACATACATAGCCTACAAAGCCAATCAACACTTTAGCCTTAAGGGATATAAACATAGATAGGACAATGGGAATGTGTTTCCAATTTCATTATTAACGGTTAACATCGTTGAGTTAATGTATGTTCTTGCAAACTCTGATTTCCAGTGAGAAAAAAAAAAATCAGTTCCATTTATTTTCACCCTTTCTTCCCTCTAATTACTTCAGCCTCAAATTGAATAGCTACAGGACAATGTAATACATCAATTGAACTCATTCACATTTTCATCTTTTTGTTTAGTTTTTGTGGTTTCTTGCACTTTTCATGGTAAGCACATTCGATCATTTCCTCAGCCGCCACATGTGCATGATAAATAAAGCGGATGCTGGTCTGTTAATTATACGATTTCCTTGCAATGAATAAAATAAATAATAATTATGTGAAAAATGTCAGTGAAAGATAAGGTTCAATTAAAAAAGGAAAATGAGGAATAGAAATGGAACGCCATGTCACCTTGCATAGCCTGCAGTCCCATTTACTTTAAGCTGCTTGAGAGTGACACTTTGTCTCACTTTTGCTTTGCCCAATCCTTGTGACAGGAACCTGTGCGAGAAAGGCTGCCGGCACAATTTACACCGGTGTGAGGAGTGAGACTCCCACCAGCACAAACCATTAACAAAAAAAATCCCACAACCCATTTTATATCCATGGCTTGTCTGGGTGACGGGAGCTGTTTGTACACTCAATGTGTGTGTATGTGTGTGTCCGGGCTGATTTATAAGGCCTGGGGCATGTGACAAACACAGGAGCTCTAAATTTGGAGTCCTGGCACCTTAATAATGAGAGTGAGCGGGCACTATACGGCACTGGCAGGCAAGATTACTACCCTCGGACTATATGGCCGTCTGTGCTACATCCACTGCTCTGCTGCCATAGTGCTGCTTTAGTCAAACCAAACTGAGTGAGGGGTTCCAAGTCAGAGAGGTTGCCATTGCTTGTGTTGTTTTTAAGATTTGGTCTTGTCATCACGTTTTTCTTTTCTATTGCCTCCTTTCAGCAATTCAGCTGGAAAATGAAAGTTTTTATCGTTGTTTGACTTCAATGTCACTTTGGAGAGAACTGTTTAGCTACTTGTCAGTGCAGATTATTTCTAATGCTTCAGCCAACTGTTTCAATGTCAGCACACTCGGTAAACAACATGATTCATTTTACTGCAAACTTTCAGCAATAAGGTCTTTAAAGCTGGGCTCCTTTTTGTTCTCATAATTTATTGTAGGACCTATATTCTGTATGCTCAGCTTTCCCCAGTGTGAAAATAGGACAAGTACATTTCAACATCTGTTTTCTTAACTTAAACAAGACTCTTAGGAGTGCTCTCCACGTCATGAGAATTCAGCTGATAAGAAAAGGAATCAGTGCAGGGCCTTACAGGCTACACACTAAGATTGGTATTTACTAATGATAATGAGATATTTTAAACTATTCCCTCCACTCGAGGCTACATTACCCCAAGAGCGATACAATATGGAATGGAGGGACACTGTTATATAAGCGTCAGGCTGTTTTTGCCGGTTTTGTTTTCAACCTTGGGAAGGCACTCTTACTCTATGCTATAGGAATAGAAGCATTATGTTAATGAAAGTCTGCCCTGCGAAGAATGCATTTGCTGTTGGAAAACATTTTGGCTTCCGCCTTGGGAGCTAATTGAGTACTCTGACAATGAAGTGCTTGGCTGGTTCACATACACACAGGGGTGGAAAATTCAATTTCGCAGCAGGTTCAGAGCACTCTGCAAGGAGAAGCGTAAGAAAAAAGGGTGCCGGGATTAAAGAGCCAAGCTGGCTCTGTGGCTCGGTCTGGCTCAGTGGGCATATTCCTTTCATTACACTGCTGTGTTTTATTGTTCTATTGACCAGCTGACAGTGAGACTTAACATGCAAGTTTTTCAGAACCTTTTGTTTTTGCATGCTACAGTGTCCAATAACACTTTAGTTTTTTATTTTAAATATCTAGAAATTGCAATATGGAAATGACTGCCATGAGTGAATTTAAACATATTGTTTCATTTGAAAGACAAAATAATAATAATGTGTTTTCCCGCTGTATTATTCATGAAATTGTTCCGTCTGTTTGTCCACAGCAACACACTGTACCTCAACAACTACTAGCAAAGTACTGTGTCCTTGGAGAGTTTTCTGCAACCTTAGGCCAAAATTGCAACGCTGAAAGATAGTGGACTGCATAATCCAACAGGCACATTTCCATCAAATATTGTATGTCAAGCACATTCAGGCCCAAAAAATAAACAAACAATTGCATCAGACTGTTATTTGTACTATCTAGTGCTATGGTATTGTGTGTTGTCATTAATATTTCACCATCTCCAGGCTGGGAGATTGGATTCATTGTGTAGTAAACACATTAATGCTTTTAAAGACCAGTCCCTTACATCTCTTTGTCTTTGGGTACTGTAAGTGTAAAATGAGTTAAATATTTGTCTGTCAATTTCCTGTTAAGATCCTGCAGTGAAATAAACAACTGTGAAAGATGTGTGCCTCCATTGGTGAAGGCTTAATGTCCGGATACCTACGCCTCTATGTGTGTTTGATGATCTACTAATTGGGAAGCTCTTAAAACCTAATGGGAGTCTTAATTAAAGCCTTATTTAGGGAAGGCGCATTGGAAAGTATCCAAATCAAGCCTCTATATGCAAAAAAACTCTAGGTTTAATTGTAAAACACCAAGACACATTATCCACCTAATTAAAAAGATAGGGCTTGTATTAGTTGGAGGTTATTTCAAATGAAATACAAAGTCCGATAGATAGATAGATAGATCACACAGAGAACTGCATAATACCATCACAGCTGTCTTTTTTTTGTTGGTCCCTCTGACAGTGGTCTTGATTTGGTACTATGACCCCCACACGCTGTCTGCAGTTGTATGATGCTTTCCTAGCGTGTATTGCAAGTGGCAGAGGGACCCAGCTGGTGTCACTGGCCGAGACCTTGACCCAGTCGCAGCACAGGGGTCGGTCCCAGTCACAAAGGATTGCTCTTTATGCCCGTCTTGCTGAGACAGAGGTCACAATGAAGTGTCAGCGCATGGCCCTAAGAAAAATGTGATATAGACCAAAATGAGGAACTGCCTCTCGCTATCAGAATTCAACCAAAACAGATTTCCGCATACACTCACTGAGCAAAATCTAAATGACATTAAACTTAGAAAACCACATCAAAGTAATCATGTTATAGTGTGATCTGTTGAATAGTAAATACTGTATTTGTTCAGTAGTTTTTGTTTTGTTTTTTTGGAATTGTGTGTTTGACCAAATTGTCCTCAAACTGTTTAATAAGCTTTCTCAGTTCTGGGATACTTTGTTGGTGTTGCTGACTGATCTAGACAAATAAAAGGCTCAGTCAACACGGTGACGGAAGCAGCAGGAAAAAAGAGGATGTTGTGAAGGAAAAACAAGTGTACTTTGAAGGTAGGGTTACAACACTCTTGGGACAGCCTGCAGTTTTCTCATTGTCATCAACGTAGACATGCCCTTGATCAAAGGCACACACTGCCCCCATTGTTTGCACCAGTACAATGGGGGGGAAATAACTTCCTGTGGAGCTTCTCAATACTGGGAAGTGTATTTATTCCAACTCCCTTTGAAAGCAACACAGCTGAATCAAGTTCTTGTCTGACAAATTAAAATCTTTGCAAAGACCAAAGCACTGTTTAGTACACATTGATTCTGGGCCCTGAACACAGACACCTTTTCTCACAAAGGTAGTTTTCTTGTTTCTTGTTCGACAAATTACTTTGAACCTATTAATTGTGCTGTTGTATTCTGCCATTTCAACTACTCGAGAAGCGAAGCACAGGTTGGAATTTGCATTATAATATGCAGAGAGCAGGTTTTCCCTCAGCGCTACACTTTTAGATCTCTATGCGAGACAGCAGAGAAATGAGCTCGTAGGCATTGCAGTGCTGTTCTGAACTCAGTGTCTCGCTAAATGACTCTTAATTCAGGGGGCTCTTTTCTCTCTCTGAATACTAAGCAATTAGCATTTGGTGCTAGAGGTGCTATAGATTGTGCTTTGGCATAGCAGTGGGACCATAGAGAATGTGAAGGGGAGGACGAGTGATGTTCATTTCAGTATGGGGGTGGCCAATCGTGGGAGGACAAAAGTAGAGATGGCAGCCCTTTTTTACATTTCCAGCTAGTGAGCAGCATCGACCGTGTACCTGGTTTTACTGTGGGCATTACCAGAAGTGATTCTCCATCTATTGTCTCATTTGCACTTTATGCCAAAAGTTTTTCTATGTGGGTAGCCTTCAGTGTTGTTAATGATGCTGCCCTTCCGCTATATACCAACGCGTCTGCTGCGCTCCTTATTGTGGCAGAGAAAGACAGATTGAAAGAAATAGACCAAGTAGGGCATCTCGGAGACGCCAGGGTCCCCTGAACAAAGAACACAAGTTTATCTTTTAGTCTGGTGGATGATAAGGCTGCGTGGCCTGATAGTCTGCCATTCCTTCCAGAGGGCTCCAGGGTCTTTGACATTTCTGACACACAGCGCAGAACTTCTAAGTGTGCTATAGTGTTTTGTCTGTTTTTATATTTCAGGAAGTATAGATTTAAACATACTCAAGATAAAGCTTTTGAGCCATGTTGTATATCTGAGAAAAACAAAGAAGGCCGAAGTAAAGTATGTCAGAGAAATACAGTCAGTCTTAGTTATACTGCATTTTTCTCGCTTAAAACACAGTGCCTTGCCATCATTCATCTACTTGCTTCTCTGTCACACAGGCATATGTTAGAGTCTTCCAGTCATGTCGCATTTGGTGAACTTTAAGATGCTCCTGACCTGCTTTATGTCGCTGGAGGGCAAGGAAGCTGTGGGGTTGGATGATGGGAAGCAGGCTGGTGTGCAGTGTCCCGGTGTGAGTCTCTGGGGTCAGGTACATGAAAGTACTCATACTAACATGTAGCTATTTATTTCTTTATTTCTTCGATGTCATGTCATGCTCCCTTAGCATGCTCTGGTTCCGTTTCCCAACTCTCACTCCAGCCGTGTGACTTAATCAGTCTGACAGACTCTGGGTGCCTGGGGAAAGACTCTCTCTCTCCGCAGCGCCTTTCTCCTCAAGTTTACGCTCTCTGTGACAAACTAATTGTGGCACCTTTCGAAAATGCACTGCTCTCTGTTTGACGGCTCTCTGTGGTCTCATCACACTCACACACACATGCATGCGCACAAAGACTAAGTGCATAAACACTGCCACACAGAGAGAGAGCGAAGACGCAAACAGGTACATGCAGGGACACACAAGATTATGCGAAGACATAAATAGACAAAATGTGGCTAAAAAGCAGAATGTCCCCCAGGCACACATATTATGCCTCACACCCTTCTCCCCTAGCACCTCGTTCCACTAAGTGCTTACTCAAACAGTCCCCATGCATAAAGAGGAAGCCGTTCTGCTTATTGGTTTACTGTTATTGAGTGACATTCTCAATTAGTTTTCATCAGAGTCTCGTGGTGTCTGACCTCTTGAGTTCTTTTCAAAGCTCATTATAAAAGCAATGGGATTCTCCGTCCGCGGTGCTGACTAACCTTGGCTCAGGTCCAACACATTCTGGCTAACAAAGTGGGCTAGAGAAAACTTCATCCGGTGGATAAGGACCTCCCCGCAGGGCTCTGATGCTTCACAATTTAATTCGGAAACACAACAGCACCCCAGTGGCATCTTCAACAACTCACTTAATCTGAGACCTAGAAAATATTTGTATTTTTTTGTATCTTGAAAGGAGAAATGGCAATCCTCCTACCTCAATGTATTTTCTTTGGGGGCCTGATACAACTTGAACAGAAAGACATTTTTTAAAAAGGCCAGATAGGAGGGATTTTATAAACAATGCATCTTAATTAAAGATCCAACATTTGATTGTTAAAACATTTTTATAAAACAATAAATGAGAGTGAATTAAAGACCTTTTCTTTTATTCACAAATGCAATCTAACATCAGGGATTGAATGACATGAGGTAGATACCATTTTCTATGTGCAAAATATAAAGTAAAACTTCTGTGATTGAACTTTCCTCCCCATTGTGCCAAGTTATTAAACTCACCCTAGAGTGCTTCGATTAGTTTTCCCTTTACTTTCTTGAACAGATATGAGTCAGACTCGGATTCCTGTCTTTTCTCAGAAGCAGCGTTTTCACTTTGCGAAGCTTAGAGCTTTCATTCTCTCAAATGAAGTTCACCAACACTTACTGTGCACCTGGCAGTTCATCTGCTGATGGACATTGCACATTTAGTGGCACTTTTGCATTTTACAGTTTGGTCGGTTGCATTTATTTCTATTTCTTATTTTTTCTTTCCCAAAATAACAGACAAAGTTAGAGTGGTCCATCTGGAGCCCCCCTGACCTGCTTTTCTTCCCGAGGTCTCTGAGATGGACAGCAATCATACTGATAGCAGCTGACAAACGCTTCCCCTGACATACCATTTCACCCTACTACCATCTCTTGTCGTCCTCTTCCACATGTCTAAGCATTTTAACAACATCGGCTTCCAGGCCCTCACTGGCCTGCCTGAATTGATGGAGCAACGGTCCCTCAGAGCAGAACAATCTGCAGGCTTTTTTTTTTTTTTTTTCGAAAGGCAAAACAAGTAGAGAAGGAGGAGAAACGCAAAGGAGGGGAATGATTTTGAGGACACGGATAAGGGACATGTTAGGGAGGCTCAAATATTCTCTCATTATTCTCCATTTTCAACAGAAGCAATGATGAGAACGAAACATTTCCTATCTCTCAAAGTGGCAATTTGCCCATTTAATGCTTGTGTTATGCGGGCCTGACATCCTTTCATCCACCCTCTCCGCAATAATCTAATTTTTTTTTCTTCCTTTTATTTCTTGGCAGATAATTCTCACTTTATTTCCATTAAGCTTTGTTTGTTCACAGCAATCTGTTGCTGTAATTTATTAGAGCTGTCAACCTAAATGATATGGCATGCCGACACGGCCCGGCAAATCGAGGCTCCCCCCTTCCCCTTCTCCTTTTATGGAAAGCTGCCCTAGTTTTTTTTTTAACAGGGAGGAAGAGGGAGGCATTACAATTAAGGTGGCGACATAGACCCCCTGGTGGCCACGCTCTGGGACCATATGTCATGTCAGAGAGATGCCGGCCCTCAACTCCAGGGAGCTCTGGGTTGAAATCTGGTTCATGTCTCAGTGGGGGGAACACCACTGCCCCTGTTTCATCATTAAATCGAGGATAACATATTCTGTTTGAGTATGAGCCTCTTTTTTCCATTGTTGCCTGTTCTGCAACACAAATGAGCCATTCAATCCTTTTCATTCCCCATACATGCAAACGGTCAGTAGATTTGTTGTTCAATTAAACCTGATGCATGTCATGCTTTAGCCGCCACATAATAGACAAATATTCAAAAAGTGATAACCACTTGGTCGATGCCACAAAGGAAGGCTCATGTCGTAAAAAAGGAGATTAATCAAATTAGAGACCGAGATGAATAGCATCAGTGTGTCTCATTCTGCATTGCCTTTTGAGGCCCATTCATGCGTGCCATTCATTGTCTCCTCATTAAAAGATGGAGGGAATTAACATGACTTTTCCAAAAGCAAATAGTCTGCTTGGTTTGCTATTTTTCTTTTCAGGTTTGGGATGTACGACGGATGCATACTTATCAATTCTGTATGAAGTGCATGTCCTTTTCCCTCACAGGAGGCCTAAGTGGAAATGCGATAACAAAGAGACCTCACAATCTTCACTTTTTTTCCCTTTCCGAGCCCTGGAGACCGTTCTCTCTTATTTTGTCTTGTTCCCCTTTTGTACAAGGTGACTGCTGGTTTTTAAGATGAAAGACACTTGTTTGGCAGCCTTCAAAGAGTCACAGAACTCTGAAAGTCACTTGTATTGCAGAGCTGTTCATTCTCCATTTTAGATCCAATATGGAGGTGATGATCAAAAAATCTGAGCTGAGTGGGATGCTAAAGGATATCTGCTTTGGAGTAAACAACAACAATAGCAATCCCCAGACCCACAGAAGACTCTCTTCTAAGGAGTGTCCTTCACCTCGCCGAAGAGGAGTCACATCAATATTTCTGTATTTGAAAAATGTCTTGAGTATAGATCAATCTAAGAGGTTTTAACAAATGACTTTTTCCTAATTTAGAAATTAGCATGGACAGTTTTTGCAGTTTTCTAACTCCCTATATTAGGTCCACATCATATACGGTGTTTTATAAATCATTAAACTCTTTGTAAACATGTCAAAGCGAAAACAGAAGAGGAATATCAAAGCCTGAAGCATTCACAGAGAGCTTGCAGAGGAGGACTGACAGAAGAGCCCAAGCCATTAACGCTCAATGTGGAGCGTACCACTCTGATCTGGAGGGGACTCTTTAGGCTGCAGGAGATCCAACATACATTTGTGAGAGATAGTTTCTCCATCTTTCAAATGAAGCTGTGCCGGAGTTTCTGCTAGGTCTGAGCAAATTGGCTTTCTTTTTTAAAATGGAAAGCCTTGTTAATAATGCAAGCTCCTAACCTCAGGGAAAGTTTAAGGTCCATGCACTGGAGGTGATGGGGGGATTGGTGACACCCCTGAATATCCCTCTGTGTGCTGCCACCATCATCTTCAGATGCCCTTCTGCATTTTTAATGTCCTGCTGTGCCCGTGTCACCCTGCATTGGGACAGAGGCATTGACTTTTCCCAGTCAGATCAGAGAAACATAAGCTAAAAGTCCCCCAAGGGTATTTTTTATTTAATTAATAAAAGAAAGCTTTTGTTACTGTAACAGTCCTCCACTAACAAACAGCATGGCATCCTTTAAAAAAACATTGAGAAGTAGTTTCAACCAAAGCTGTTTAGAGTAAGATAGGCACACAATGTGCAGTAATAAAATTAGCATACAACGGAAGCAAGGAATTATCACAATTGTGCTTGTTTGCATATAAGCACAAATACTCTACTCCGACAACAAATACACTGGTATTAAGGATTAGGGCTGCATGAAGCAGATATGTTTTAATTTGTGACAAGAATGCTCTTCCTTTTGAGATTTCTTTCATTCTTTGTTGTTCCGTCTTCTCCCCTCACTTTCTTCCCCAAGTGCTAGATATATTTGTTTACCTTGAAAGGCATTGCGTTGTCATTGCCATCATCCGTCTACTATAAGATAACGTTGACTTTCTGCAAGGATATAATCCTCTATATCAGGGGTGTCAAACTCAAGGCCCGGGGGCCAAATCCGGCCCGCGACTTCATTTGATGTGGCCCGCAAGAGCTTGCAAAGAATATAATACGTTATTATACAGTTACATTCCACTTTACAGACGACATGTCCCACAATGCATCGCGCACTGTGACATGCGCACTGAAGAGAGAATGATTTGTTCTGGACTTCTGCTTTCAGACGTAGTTAATTACTAAGTTATTACCCTATCCGATAATAATCCAATTCAGAGGCAATAATGTAATATAATACATTATATTGTAAAATTCTATATATATATTTATAATAGTTGAACCACCGGCCCCTTTGAGATGCAACCATAATGCTAATGTGGTGCCGCGCATGATGTTGAGTTTGACACCCCTGCTCTAAAAAAACCAAACAAGACCTTTAACTTACTTTGCTTCCCCCCGACAACCTTCAGTGAATACTTCTAATTCCGTCTCTATTGTTACTGTGCATCGGCCATCGCACACCGACGATTCCCCCTTTAGCACAATACTGTTATAAGATGAAGAGCACTGCATTTGTCACACGTAGATTTCATATCACAAATCGACGGCCACTGGCAGAGATGCAGTGCCTTCAACAAAGTCGCAGCATCAAACACACGCTACCTATTTCCCCCTCAGATGCGCTCATGGGTATCAGTGTGAGAAAGAATCTAGAACCGGCACTGAGCCTTCTCTAAATGTGATACACCTGCGATGATGACACTGCAAGTACACCAGGGAGCCAGCAATTGAACCTTTCGCAAAGCCACGCCCCTAAATGCCCGTTGCCAGCCAATCATATTACGATCACGGTCGCGGGCGGTTCGCCCGTGGAAGTCTCGACAAGCTTAGCGTTCAACATTCATTGCGAAAATGGTGAAGCGTTGTGCTTATGGTCTTTGCAAATCGGATTAGCAGATATCCCATAAGCTTAGAGGGGTTGGATATTTGGACGCCGTTTCCTAAACCCAAAACCGAGAGAGAGATGCCGCCAGTGACTAAGAAATGCGGCCCAGGCCCCCCATGCCCGGCTGAAATATGGGCGAATATCAACAAACACAAATAGCTTTGCTGTCAAGTTTAAATACGTGCTAACGTAGCTAGGCTAGCTGGCAAGATTACATTCACAATTAACTAATTTAATACTGAATTTCAGCTAACTAACGTTTAGCTAAAGTCACAGCGATTCAGCTGTCAAGCTGTGTGCTTCTAGGTCGTTTTGACATGTATATCACTTGATGCATAATAATGTCTGAAGCAGCTGAGCTCCGTTATTAGTCCTACCTGTGGTCAAAGTACGAAAACAAGAAAGGCCAAAGCGCAATCATTCATTTTATATTCATTGGCTTTATCTTTGTAGCCATTTTTGTTAATGGAAGCCTACTGCGCGACTTCTAAAATGCTGCTGCACAAGTGGGAGCCCCGACCCCACAAAGGAAGCACAAGTGTGGATTCCAGAAGCCACCAAGGAAACGGTAGTTAACTTTTAGAGCAAAGCTACAAGCATTTAAGTGCTCTTGTGATTGGTATTGTTTTAATTCAAAAGTAATATATAATTCCGTGCGAATTTGACATACAGGCTGCATCGTGGTTTTTCATGCTTGCACTGCGACCTGTATGCAAGTGCCTCTTATTGATGGTTGTGCGCTCCCTCTTTCTAATGTTTATACTGTGGATATAAGCCTGCCATGCGTATTGTAACCCCTTTTGTCCGGGACTGGAGGATATTGCGTGCGTTATTGCTCCAAATGAATCTGTTAAGGCGCTCCGACCGTTAACGGAGACCCTCCATTAATAGCTTTGGTTTAACGCATCTGGCTTCTCAGCTTGTCCGGACTAGGCAAGCAATAAACCAAGGGGCCGTGGCTTTGTGAAAGGTCATTGACAGTCCATTTGATCTGACTACCCGCTGTCCTACTCCTGCTCTTTAAAGAATGAGTTGAGCGCATGGTGGGAGCTTGCCTATCACGCATCTTGCCTGATGTTATTTCTTTAGCAGGGTGGTGTCCACTCATTCCGTCATTACATGGGCTTTGCTCTAGTTACATTATCGGGCTTTTAGATAAGGCTTCAATAAACTAGCAGCATGGGCTTTTAGGGGGCTGCGATGCTCTCATGCAGCTCTATATCCAATCTTGCCTGATGTGGAGTCTGTTTATCATCTTGCGCCGCAGGGCTTTCCCCCTTGTCCCTGCGTGCTCTTGCTTGCAGCAGGAAGTAATGGATGGCCTTGCCTTGGTTGCACCCAAGGACTTCTAGTTCCTCACTGTTTGGTCTTCAGTTTCGAGCTCAATGGCGTCTGCATGTGGTATGGTGATTTGATTAAATCCTAGGTTTAAAAGGGTTGAATATGGAAGGACGCCACGGGGTTGCCCTGCCAGTTTGTGAGCCAGTTGCTTTGCCATTTTAGCGATTGGGCGTGGCGCAATGGAAATGGACAAACTGAAATGACTTTCAGTGCTCCTTTGTGATTTGCACTAATGTGCCCCCGGGATTGAGGAATGACGCCGTGATTCCCCCAGGACGCCAGCCAGATTGAAACCGCCTGGCCAACAGATTTGAAGGATAGCAAATCATTTGAAACTCCAAATGTGGCATTAAGCCATCTTTATCAGCTGCCTGGGCAATATACCTCAACAATATAATTGCACTTGATAGAAATGAAATACGAATCTGAAAAGTGCCGCAAGAGTCTTCAACGCTAGCGAATCCAGGGCAACGTGAATATCTGGAGTGGCCTTTATAATTATACTTTAATTCCTTTTTTTTAGGCTAAAGGTGCAAGTTTCTCACCATTCATTTCAGGAATCGAGCTGATAAGAAAGGACTAAGGAGGTGGGCAGAGAGCAGATGACATATTTCTACGGGATTGCCTTTAGCGTTGCTACTCTCGCTTACACACACATTATCTATTGCGACGTAAAAATAGACAACATACTCCACTTCCAAGATTGGGACAGAGTGTTCCCAGCAGCTGCGCAGCATCAATACAGATGTTTTCTCATATAAGGATATCTCAATGTTTGAGTATCAATGGAACGCTTAATTTATTAGCATCGGTACGAACCTACCAAGTCACNAGAGACAATGGTCGTTCTGAATTATCAATAGATGTATTCATTTTAAGTGATTTTTATAACCTGAGGCCTTCTCTGAACTCCCTCTAACCTCGGTGTCAGCTCACTTAAAATGAATACATCTATTGATAATTCAGAACGACCATTGTCTCTCTAACTGTGTGTGACCCAACTCAGTAACACACATCATATAGCTAAACCATGTGATCTTTAATGAATATCAGAAATACGCTGCATTAAACATTCTGCTATAACAATGTCATGAGATAATGACCTGTCGACATTTGGAACATATCTGTGCGTTAGTTAATGTAAGGAAAATTGTGTGTGCGTCCATTTGGAAAACGTATATATACACAGTGTGATTCTTGTACTCCTCGGAGCATTACTATCACTGCTTGAGAGCAAAGGTAAGGTTTCTTCATTATTATTGATTGTTGGTCAACGAAATAATAATTGATCAATTATATCTGTGTTTGTGTTTTATTGATTCCTCTCTGTTTCATTCTTTCCTGTTGTGAGTGCTGAATTGCCAAAACATTTTTCTGGAATTTCTTAGAACCTTTCTACAACCTAACCGAAATTACCCCTTTCTCGTGCAAAAATATGTATTTACCTCTGGGCGTGATGATAATAATTACTGCCCTTGAGGACAACTTATTTGTCATTTCGGGTAATAATTATTTATCATCATTATTGTTTATTTTTTTACCTGCATTTCAACTAAGTAATTGTAAAACTAAATTGATAATAACACAATGCCTTGTAGAGTATAATATATATATTTTTCTACTGTTTGTCTCTCCAATGTATGTATATGGATTTGCTCAATCCAACAAGGTACTGCATTTGTGATGTCATGTACACATTTAATATATTTAGCGTTTGTATTATACTGAAAACCCACCTTCATCTCCACATACTAGCTTCTTAGCAATGCAGGGGATTTCCACATATCCAAACTCTGTGAGCCTGGACACCTGCTGGGCTGTGATGGGATGCTGCCACATGGCTGTATTCATGGCAGGGCAGAAGAGGAGAGGGCGACTGGTATCCCAGGCTCTCACCACACATGTCTGCCAATGACAAAGACCAATCAACTTTTCAAGTAAATCATCTAAATACTTATTATTTGAAAGAACACTTTGTAGGGAGTCAGATAGTGTGTGCATGTTCTCACCAGGAGATTGTCACAAATTCCATTCGCAATTTTTCCAAGAGTGTTGGCATCAAGGGGGGCAATGACAAAAAGGTCTGCCCAGCGCCTTAGCTCAATGTGCAACACAGGGTCAGACCTCTGAGTCCACAGCTAGAACAGAGACATGATGTCAGCAACACAACAAAAGAAACACTTCCTCACTTCCTTTCTAGATAGCTTGACACTTTAGACCAGAGTTTCTCAATCTTCCTTGCTCTTGACCACGTTTTTATGTCTCAACATTCTCCTGACCTCAGCCATTCGATAGCTGTCACGCAATGTCTGGATAATTTACGCCACACTTTAATTCACTCGTTGTGATCTTTTATATTTTAATTTCAAGAACATGAAGGGAGCTTGACATTGACTGTTTTCCAATTGTTCAAATATGTGTCACACGGATTCAACTTCTGAAATGAATACATCAGTTATTGAAATCTAAATTGAAGGAATCTTACACAATCTTGTCAGCTTATCAGTAGCACCAAGCTTGAGAAACTGCTGTAGGCTGCCAGTTCATAATGGCTTAACTATGACATTTGACAGGTTAGTTTTTACCTCCCACTCATCCTTGTCATCGTAGACTTTTACTGAGACCTCTGCAGGATTGTAGAAGTGCTTGGCATGTTCGGTAGTGACTACTCTTACGTCCACCTTAAGCATAAAACAAGACAGTGACAGTCACAGGGTTTTTAAAAGCACACTTTTCTATTGCTTTAGGCTATTGACAAGATGGAACAAATAATTAGAGACACATACAAAGGGCAAGTAACTGATCTTTCTCTTAGAGAACATGTATGGGTCTTGCACTTTAGTATACATGAACACCTTTCTCAGAATTGTGTTGTCAGAGTTGCACAATAACACATTGGCATGTGGTTTTGACTTCTCAGAACCATTTCATTTAATTATACAATATTATCAAATCAAAATACATTTATTGCTTAGTGTAACTCCTAGGGTTTGAGTTTCGGTCTCTCAAGCTGAATCCACATTACAAATATTAAGGATGCCTTTTTCATCATTGTTGCAAAACACATTAAAGAGGAATACAGGCATCTCCTTTACTTCTTGTTTTAGTTTCCCATTGACACTCAGGTTGAGGTTTTCATGAATGCAGCTTCTGCTAATGCTGCCGAGTATGCTGCAGCCACTGCTTTGTTCATTTATTCCAACTGTACTTTGAGAAGATTTAAAGGAAAACGGCAGGATGTGAAAGTAAAATACCAATACTGTCGCTAAATAAGAGAGATGTTCAACAGTATAACCGTGTTGTTTTATACAGCTGACTAACAGCTGCAACATCTCCATCTTGTGGTTAGGGTGAGGTTATGCCACCATGTAGAGAAACAATGTGTTAGGATGCATGGGAGTATGGTTGTTGGATATGTTACATAGGTAGACTGTAGTAGACAGTGATATAGCATTATGTATCAAGTCCTTAACTCTTAAGCATTGACCCAATCATAGTCTAAATGATAACCAATATTCTGAATGATTGTGTGTATCCCTTGCTTGGAGCCTGGGACATTCCTGTGTATGGTAATTGCCAACTCCCTTAAGCTATCAGGATCAGTTGCTTGAATAAGGTTTACAAGCTCCTTATCATGCCATGTTGAAAGCAGAGCCATAAACACGACAACCTCTCGATAACATCTAAAGAAACTACACTTCAGATGGCGTTTTGTTTGGGCGCTTGAACATGTTTCAGCTTGAGATATAATGTCTGGTTTATTAAAAGAGACTTGGTTAGGTAAAATGAGAGTTGGGCAGAACTGATAGTGGCTACATCTTGGACATTTCCTCTGTGTCCTGATTGATTTGTCATAGTCTGTACTCCTTTATCACGTTTTAATAAACCTTCAGTTTTAAGACATCAGCTCATCAGTTTCATTGTTTCACTTTTCATCCAGTCCTTTAAAGAAGGCTCTGCACAGAAATGAATATGAAGCAGCTCACCCCAGAGAGCTGAAGAAGCTGGGATACCAACACAGGCAGTTTCAGGGCTGCAACACTTCCCGTCACACCGACAAGAACACGACATGTCCCACAAGATTTCAACAAACCAGCCTTTAGACCAGAATCATGCTCCTCTGTCTGCATATTAGCATGTTACCAAGAAAAAAGTGGGCAAAGTGCTGTATTTCTCATGTAAACCACTTCTGGGTTGCTACTTCCGTAAATATTCACCCAGTTCTGCCAGCCAATCAGAGGAGAGCAGAACCGACGTATCGTGTACGAGCACGTCGTAACGTTGACAGATGGCGAACGTGCGCATTCACAGAATATTCTGGGTATTTGCTGACGGCTAGCATGAAGCGAGGATAGTTTAATCATTGTTTAGCCTGACATTTAAAAAAAAATAATCTACACAAAAAGCGGAACAATGCCGCTCACACCCCTCGTTTACTGGGCTCAACGCCACGAAGACATTTACCTGCGAGTGGAGCTGACAGACGCTCAGGTGAGCTAACAATAGGGTATCATGCAGGACGTAGATTTACCAAGGAACATGCTTTCTGTCAGGGCTTGTCATTTATTGTATGCCTCTAAGGGTAAATATTAAATTAGGCAAATGAAGTGTGCTGGTTCCTGTACTTGCCCTCGCTGGGTAGCTGCACACTTTGCATGTTTACGAGATATGATATTAACAAAGCCCTCTGTTAAGGCATGTTGTCATGGATTTAATCAAATGTGTATACTATAGTCAGTTGCATAAGTTAATTTATCCTTTTCAAATGTGGCATCATTGTGGTCATAGTTTTGTGTCCTGATAGCACTGCAGGTTACTGTGGGTGTTACACAGAAAACGGAAACAAGATCTGACACAGGGTGTTAATTCTGTTAAACAGCTCATTTCCTCCAGAGTGTCTTAAAACAAGGAACAACAAATTGTTGCTGCTGGTAATTAAATGTCACTATAGCACTCTATAATCCACTGTTGATGCATTAGTGTTAAAGAAGCATTGACTTCAAATTCAACAGGGTTATTGTCTGAATCCAGTTGTGTTGAGGTTGTAATATCATTATTTAATTCAAATCTAAATATTTAAGAGGAAGTACAAACTAATCATCGGCCACTCTGCTTCTTGTTGCAGGATATAGATGTGCATGTCCATGAAAACATCCTTCAGTTTAAAGGTAACATACATTTCATGTTTATTTGACAATGCAAATGTTTTAGGAAATGAATGATTTGTGACATTTCTTTTTGTGTGTGTGTGTAGCCCAGGGCCATGGTGCGAAAGGACAACATGATTATGAGTTTAGCTTGGAGTTTCTTTCACCAGTAAAGCCAGAGGTATGTCTCTATTCAAAGACCACTCCTAGCTATCTGCTGCTCCTTTCTTCATATTCCTTCTAGTTTTGCTGACTATGCTCTATAAATGAATCTGTCTGCAGGTGATCCACAGGTCCACGCAGCGCCAGGTGAGCATCACGGTGAAGAAAGGGCAGCACGGCTGGTGGGAGAGACTGACGCTGAAGGAGCGCAAACCGGTGTTCCTGGCTCCGGACTTTGACCGCTGGCTGGACGAGTCGGATGCTGAGATGGAGATCCGGGAAAAAGTAAGATTTAAAGGTCACCTATTATGCAAAATCCACTTTTTCATGTATTTTCTACATCAACATGTGTAAAGAGATTCTGAAAGCTTCAGGAAAAAATATTTGCTCTCTTTTTGTCCTGATCCATTTATATAAAAACCTGCTGATCAGATTTTGGCCACTTTATGATGTCATAACGATGTTTTTGGCTTATGTAACCATTAGCCAATCACCACCAAGGTACCCCCCACCTTATCACCTGAATCTCCTCCTAGAGCACCATTGTGTTCTTTTTAACCAAATATCTCAGAGGGGCATGGGGAGTGGCTCCTTATTTTCATCTAAAGTTAAAGACAGAGAATCAGCACTTTTGAAACAGGGCTGAAACAGAGGGGATTATGGGATGCATGATCTGTTTGGTGTTTGGAGCCTAACACTTCAGAGACATGTTTGTATATCTGAGACCTATACTATATTGATGAAAAACAGTATAATAGGGGACCTTTAAGTTATTGCATCAGAGGGACATTGTAATACTGTATATTTAACAGATGGTTAAATAACATACTCAATCATTCAAATGACTAAATTATTATAGTAATATTGACACAGAATGCAAAGATTGAAAACGTATTAATCTACATTTTATTTTTTCTTAAAAAAGGATGAGAAAAAGAACAGGCTGAAGGCTTCCAGGCATAAAGAGGAAGAAGGTGAGTTCACATCTCCCATGATCCTTTGAGGTTTTTCGCTGTAGTCTTTTTCATATAACTTTAATCAAGCAAGTTGATGTTGGTTGCTTCAATGTTTTTTTGTTCTTTCAAATGTTCCAGGGTTTATCAGCCTGAAAACAGCCTTCCTGTTTGTCTATAACCTGGTGCAGTTTCTTGGTTTTTCATGGATCTTTGTCAACATGACCGTGCGGCTCTTCATCTTTGGCCAAGGTGAGAAAAACAAAACTGCTGTGGCTTTACATTTGCTATTGTTTTTCTTCTGTGATCGATTTGTTCACAAATACCATGGAAAGAATGATTATTTATAATGATACTCTCTCTTTCCAGATTCTCTCTACGACACATTTCACACCATATCGGACGTGATGTTCTTCTGCCAGATCTTGGCTGCAGTCGAAGTCCTCAACGCTGCTTTTGGTGTCGTCCACTCGGGTGTTATTCCAACTCTTATACAGGTGTGCGAGGCTTGTTTGATGTGAAGGGAAACCTGCTTTGTGTTACAAAGAGCTGATTCATTTAGAATGCAAGTACTTCTTTTATGGGTTTTGTTTTCTTATTAGGTGGTTGGAAGGAATTTTGTCCTCTTCATCATCTTTGGTAGTTTGGAAGAAATGCACAACCGGCCTGTTGTGTTCTTCGTCTTCTATCTGTGGAGTGCCATTGAGATTGTGCGGTAAGTAAGCATCTGCATGGTTGGTGAACAGTCCCTTCATGGGACTAGGTAAAGGCTGACGTTTCTTTTCAAGTCCTAGAACAATCTTTTGTATGAAGCCAGTGTATATAAATCCTTTTGCTGAATTGTGGATTTTGTTTTCAATAAGATATATAAGTTTAAACAATGTTGTAAATGTATGTCATACAAAGGACACACATTTGATGGTACCCGTTTCTAAAAAATTTAGAATTGGTTGCTTTTCTTGTCCTTAAATTATAGTTAAATAAATATTTTTGTGTTTTGACTGTTAGGAGAAAACAAGACATTTAATGGCCTCATATTGTGCTCATAATGATTTCACACTGTTTTCCAATGCTTTATAGATCAGACAGAACGAGTCGTGACAGATTATTTGATAGTGAAAATAATAAATAGCTGCAGTCCTATGGAAAGGCTGTTTTGTGGCATTAACTGTTGACTCAACAAGTGCAGTAAAAATGCAGTGAAGATCCCTTTGTTGCAGCAAAGTCACAGACTCGACCTGACTAAGGTTTGAGGTTCTCTCAGCAGAAGTTGGTGTTACAATAATCAACAGAACAGCAAGCAGATCATTTAGCCTACATTGTTATAAAGATGCCTCACTTGATGAGCTACGTCTTGTTTCCTCCATCAAATAACATTCATCTCCAATTTTAGGTATCCATTTTACATGCTGGGCTGCTTCAACACAGAGTGGAAAACTCTGACATGGCTGCGGTACACAATCTGGATACCACTGTATCCATTAGGTGTTTTAGCAGAAGGTGAGCTTGTTTACGTCTCTTGGTATCAATACAAAATAATCACATGCAAGTACTAAAGTGTCTCTAAATCCCTACAGCTGTTGCTGTAATACAATCCATTCCCATCTTTGATGAGACCAAACTCTTCAGCATTCCTCTCCCGAAAGCCCTCGGTACTTCCATCAGCTTCTCTTTCGTCCTGTACATCTATCTGGTCCTCATGTTTCTTGGTAAGTTTGCACATACATCATTATCTATATATTATCTTCTAATGTCAGCTTTTTTGTACTGATATCAATCTTTCTATTTTAGGACTGCTTATCAACTTTCGTCATCTCTACAAGCAGAGGAAGAGGCGTTTCCGTACCAAGAAGAGGAAAGCTAATTGAGGTTCAGAACAAACAACACCTCTGCTGCCTGCCTGGTTAAACGGTTTCAAACCATGTTTCAGGTCAAACTGTTTCTTTGTTATGAAGACGGTTTCCTTATCCATAGTTTTTCTTACTAAAACAGTTGAATTAGATTTCACCCTGAACAACCCACAGATGATGCAACATGTCATCATTGCACTGACGTCTCATTTACTGATTAATTCCTCTGGTATTTAAAAAAAAAAAGTTTTGTAGATTAGTTAAAAGATGTAATAAGCCATAAAAAGTATACACATGTGATTCCATTTATTTTCCTTTTGATATTGTTGGTGTTTCTTAATGCAGTGGTAGTCCTCCTGATGTCGTTTATAATAACAATGTGTGTATGAATGAAGAAAGTACAAAGTTCTCAACAAATACTGTATTCGTTCTGAAACATCCCACAAACCTCAGGGACCATTACACTGGTGACTGCTCAAATACAGAGGGGCGGTTGTCCCTTTAGCTCAATAACCTACTCTGTAGAATTTGTATTTTGACAATTATATGAATTTTGAAAGCCAAGTTTGACATGTTTACTTGACAATGAATAAAAGGAAATTTTAAATCTAGTCAATTTGTGAAAAAGGTCTTACAAAGGAACATGTAAAAAAATATGTACACGCTAACATTTTACAAAACCTTCACAAGGTATATTTAGCCATTTTCAGGCAGTATCAAAGAAGGAGTGCACGTCATCACACTGACTCATCCTGGGTCCACACGGCTTCTGAAGCGGCCCCTTTGAGTCCTTTAAACAACAACAGACGCTGTGTCATCGTTGGTCCACACAGGCTGATGTTGCTAGATTTCAGTCAATTCTTCACTCTTTCAGACGAGGCTCAGCTGGAGAAGTCAGTGTGCATGGGAGCGATATTGTGGTCAAAAGCAGCGTACTGGGAGTCCCCGGTGCTGGCCAGTTTGAGCTGCTGTGCGGCGTGGGACAGCTGGAAGGCAGCGTCAGGGTGGGCCGAGTCGGGCAGCAGGGTGCACTCTCTCTCCAGCAGGTCGGCCACGCCCTTCAGGAGCTCCCAGAAACCGAACGCCAACGCAGCCTTACGCAGACGGTTCAGCTCCTGACACATTGAATTGGAAAAGCGTCATTAATTGGATGGAAAATATAGATCAAGTTCTAAGTTAAGAGAATCTGCTAGATTTACCTTGTAGAATGTTTGAGTTTTATCAGGCAGCTTCCTTGCATTCCTCAGGATCTTCTGCACATCAGTCTTTAATAGGAAAACAACAATAAATAGTCAATGATGGCCAGAAATGACCCTTTAAACATTCTTTGACTCATTTTTACAGAAACACTCATTCAACAACTCCTTTAAACCAAACACGCGGTAAAGGCTCTAGTGGTATATCTTACAAACAAGCTTTTACTGTTTTCAGCCTCCCAAATATGGAGATTCATAGTTATTCCCTGTTTCATTTCATATTAAAGTCAATATATTTTAAATTACAATATCTTCTGGGTTTGGGACTGACTAGAGGACATCACCTTAGAATCTGGGGGTGACATTCTATAGAACGATTAATAGAGAAAATAATTGGCATATTCATTGATAGACAATAATAGTTAGTTGCAGGCCTTCCTATGAGCCCTGAGACTCCATAGAGAGTCCATAGGAGCCTGTTAATTCTACTTCAATGCACAGAATTGATAAAAATATGATGATACTTTTAATTTATAAAAAGGTCCTAGCTATAATGTATTGAGGGAAAACAGTCTCTCTGAAATATGGCATGTGGACATTAATCATAAAAGACTTTAACAAACAGCAGTGCTTGTTTCCAGTACCTGTAGCCCACTGGCCTTGATCCACACCGTGACATTCTGCGCATAGCTTCGTTTGACTGAAGGCTGCAGAGGGAAAGGACTTTTACTGTCATCCTCTCCATAGGGATTTTCAGCTGCCTCTGAAACACAACAAGGGTCAGAAAACATCAGAGTGAAGCCACACATTGAATGCCAGCCAAATATAGACTGTTTAATTATTAACTGCTTGATTATGAACACAGAGGCCTTTGGTCTCAAGGATTTACCTGTTCAAGGTTAGTGTGTCATAGGTTATGTTGTAATGCAGAGTTAAACAATATCCTTAAAATGACCTTATATATTAAATTATGCCTTCAGGAAAAATAAGCCATATAGTGTTCGAACAATATGCTTAAGAGACCCTTTGTTTTGTTGAAATTGCTGTTTGTCAGGTCTGGGGTTATGAGTTACCTGATATTGGTCCCAAATGTGTGATCTTGCCCAGCCAAGGCAGAGGCTCCGACCCAGGCTCAAACAGAGACATCATCAGGTTCGACTTCTTCTTGCTGTCTGCTTGGGAGTAAAGCATGCCGTACCACTCCGGCCTGAAGAAAAACAAACATGGTTTAGACCACTTCTTCATGAAAAACTCCTTTCATTATGCAGGTGCCTTAATATTTAAATGCACTAATTTCTGACCACAACAGAATTGAAATATGTTAAAGTCTCACCCCAGCTGGACGAGGGCCACCATGCCCTCCACTTTAAGGCTGCCATGTAAGAGTACACAGAAGTTTGGATTTTTGCCTGCCATTTGACTGGCAGAGGGTTCCTCCTCAAGCTCATCGGTGGCTCCTGTGCCAACTTCATCCACCTCTGAAATCAAAAATGTATAAAGTTGATTGTAAATACTGAAACCTGACATGTGGCATTCATGAGAGCTCATTGATTGTTTGTGTTTTAAGCCGGGCTTCACCCGACAAAGGTTTACAGAACAACGCTGATTTTTTTTCTGCCGATGCTGGTTGCAAAAAGACATGGATGACCGTTAACTGTAGTGAATTGTGTTGTCTTGAAGCAAGCAACAACATTTAGATGTAGGGAAATAAAAAACGGGGGGGGGGAACTGGTTTCAAACCTTCCACTCCTCAGAGATAATCAGAGAATATTTTGCTAAAATCAGTTCCACCAAAATCAATGAGCGTATAGCTGACATGAAATATAAGTTTATCTTTTCTAAAAACCACTAACCTTTGTTTACATTAATAGGCAGTACCAAGTGTCTGGATATAACAGGAGGACTGGATATATCAGCAATTTCAATGAAGCCCACTAATTCCAAATCTGAAACAAGTAAAACAGAACAAAGATGAGTTATAGCAAAACATGGATTAACGTGAACTGACGTTTGAGGCGATCTAGGTACCTGGATTGATGGAGCGCGGCATGGGGTCCACCTCTTCATCCATCACTATAGGCTCCGGCCGAGGGAACACCTGAACGTCTGAGGACAGGTTCCCACAGTGCAGGACCGCATGGAAGGGAGAGTACGCGTGATCAATCAGCCTCCTGAAGACAAACAAAGAAACATGTTCAAACACTAGAAGTGAAACAAATTCTGGACTATTTCCCCATTTGATATCTTACCCAAACATGCCCTGTACACTCTTCATGCAAAGAGGGCCCTCCATAGTGAAGATCTGTCCATCACCTCCACTCAGATGAAGTAGCTCCTCCAAGTTGTTCATGGCATCAGTCGTCTGGAGCTGCAAGTACACAAGAAAGGAGGTGGCATTGAACAGCTGGGGAATGTATTGCAAGCACTAACTAGCTTTTATTTTACATGGTTTCAAGGTACACTGGAGAAAGGTGTTGCTACTTGACAGAAATTACACAAAAAATGAATGTGCTAAAACATAAATATTTAAAGTTTGAATTCAGACGTAGTGGAGGAAAATTCACACCTTTTTCCCACAGTCAAATATTGGATCAGTATTTAAAACCACTGCTTTAAGTACATCACCATGCAAAACATGTTCTTTCCAACAACCAACCAACCAACCAACCAACCAACCATTCTCTCATCATAGGATTTATTCAACAACATCTAAGATATAAAAACCAAGTAGATGGCTACAACATGTTCTTTATAACCAGCCGCTGACGTAAAATACAGATTTAATACATGATTTTACACTGACTGTGTCCAGATCAGGATACAAGCTAATAGAAAGTAAATGTTGACTCGCTCAGTACCTCCTCTGCATTGGCTATAGACATGATGAACATTTTTGTTGGGAAGGGGAAAGGAAGGGGGAACTTCTTGTCATCCGCACGATGCTTCAGTGATTGGAGGGATTGACGAAGGGAACCCTTTCCAATACCAAGAGATCCATCAGTGACTAGCACCACCTGCAGGACAAAGTAAGGGGGTACATCAACATAATCGTCTGTAAGAATAAATGGCTGAAATCACTTTGGAAAAGAAATACCAGCTTTATAAATCAAAGGGATGTGTGATGATCTTGTATAGAGACAACATTACCTGACAGGGACAGGCACTGCCCCACTCCTGCTGTACCACGCTACTAACTCCATTAAGAGCTGATTCAACACACGTTTTGTCATAGTCCTCCAGGTTGCCCAAAGCCTCCTGCACACACAAACAAATCTATTAGAAAATCCTTAAATGTACTCCAAAGTCAGACTGGTTTTCACTGAGGTAAACGAAGGTGGTTAATCAGGAGAGCAACATATGCTTCGATTACCAGGCGTCATTCGATGCACATTGTTATCATTGTACCTGTAATGCATTGTAATCTCTAGTGAAAGGCACCAAGAGCTCCCAGAGGGAAGAAAAGGCCATCAGTGATGTGAACTCCAGGCGGTAGTTTGAGGCCATGTGTTCAAATAACATATTTAGTCCGTGGACAGCCAGGTTCTTCCTCTGGAACTCGTCGCCGCCGTCCAGTGACACCGGCCGAGTCATGGACAGAGACACGTCCATCAGGATAACGGTAGGCATGGTTTACTGCTTATAAAGACCACCAGGATTAGAATTAAAGTACCCTCCAACTTGCTCCCACTGAAGGAAAATAAACAAACAACGATGCAGGAGTTAGCTATATTAAAATATGTGGCATCTGTCTCTGAAATGCATTTGAACAAACAACGACCAGTAACTACGTTGAAAGCTGAACAGAAGACATGTCACAGCAGATTACTGTTAGCTAATAGTTAGCTAGTTTTTCAGCTAACTTACGCTAGCATTTTGAAACATAATGAAATAACTATGTTGCTTGATATTTAACGAGCGTGAGATGATGATTATCTATACGTTACACTGTATAGAGAATGATTTATACAAGAACAATATTAATATATACGTGCCATTCAACGTTTCGCTCGCCATCCAGTGTTGTTTGTGTTGTAAGGTGCAACGCTACTTCCGTCCGGGTGACCGCAGTCTCTAGAATAAATAGTTCCTATGTGATTTTAGGTTTGTTATAGATAGTTCTATGGTGAAGATAACAGACAACATGACATTAACAGGGAAATACAACAATTATTTATTTTATGAATTTGACCGCCTCATGCAGGTAATACATTCAAGGTTAGAGTATAGATTTAGCATCCAGTGAGAAATTGTTTTTGTCAAAAAAACTGTGCTTGTTGTAAAAGTGAGGATTGTGAAAGCTCGTCCAAGAGGAATATGGTACCATGCCAGTAATGCACATTTAGTTTTTGGTATCTAATCATTTGGTAAGAATCCTAGGATTTAAAACGTTGGTGAATCCTATGATTAAACTAGTGAGTGAGAATCTTCCGATTTAAGGTAAGGCAGCTCTCACTGTCACTGTGTGTTGTACGGTAATTTAATATTAAAAAGAAACAATCATGCAAACGTCTGTCAGGCTCCAATGACCAGGTTTTAAAAAATATATAAATTACGACAGTGAACATAATCCTCTTAGACTCGGGGTATACTTAATCCATAACTATCATCGTCCTGCAATTGTGGTTCCAATTTATTTGTGAAAGTAATGGTGTTAAAATGCGTTATTGTTTGTGACAGATGGAGAATGACTTTTGTAAAGTACACAAATAGCCTATGTTCATATCTTTATTATGGCAGGCAACAATATATTATCTAAATATAATCGAATACTTGCAAAAAAACTTGTTGTGCTCCACCTGCTGATTGATTGTCATTTGATCTATTATTACAATAGGCTGGATTACAGAATGGGACAAGAAGGACACTACTGAAGTGTTGGAATCTGAACCTCCCTGGTCTGCTATAGTGAGAAAGCTGGACTTGACTGTTGCCTATTCAGGCCTCTTGGTTTATGTCTCCAAAACCACATCAACATGTGTTTAGCAAAAACAAAAGAACTGCAGCTGAGATGGACCCCGTTTCTCCTCTCTTGGGTTTTTCTTTGTACACTCTACCAGCTGACTATCAGTGCCAGACTGAACGAGCCTTTGTCAATGCCTCAGATTGGAGAGGATGTTGGAGAAAGTTCAACAAAGAGGGTCGAGGAGGCCACAGTACAGACTCAGTGGTTGAATGAATCCCTCACAGCAACAGATGAATTAAAGCCCACAGATGAAACAGAGAAGCATGTGGCTCATCATTTGAATACCACACAATCTCCTGGTGAATCTCCACACTTCAAGGGAGACTACCCTGAAGATCTGTTTTCTATTGAAGACCGTAGACGAGGCTGGGTGATCCTCAATATTTTTGGGATGGTGTACATGTTCATTTCACTTGCAATAGTGTGTGATGCGTTCTTTGTTCCTGCACTTGGAGTGATCACAGACAGATTGGCCATCTCTGACGATGTAGCAGGAGCCACCTTCATGGCTGCTGGAAGATCCGCTCCTACGTTTTTTGGCTTCCTCATAGGAATCTTCATCGCCCACAGCAATGTGGGTATCGGCACAATCGTTGGTCTAGCTGTGTTCAACATTTTGTTTGTGATTGGAGTGTGTGCTCTGGGGGAAGTACTTCTTCTCACCTGGTGGCCACTTTCAGAGATGGATCCTTCTACATATTTGGCCTTATCTTACTCATCATCTTCTTCCTGGATAATGTCATTATGTGGTGGGAGAGCATGATGCTGCTGGCAATTACACTGTCTGTGATATGCATATGCAAGTGCAATGTTCAAATAGAGCGGACCTTCAAGACTACTCTTCAAAAACAAGAAGATTGTGAAAACTTCTGTGGAGGAACCTGAAAAGGTAAGCAATCATTGAAACATGTTCTTGCTTCAAATATATTTGATATATGTTGTGTCCCACTACTCTTCACTGACTCAATATAATACATCTAGTATTATTATTTTTTAAGTGTGGGAAAAACCCTGTAGAGAGGTTTATTTTGTAACACTTTTCAGGTATTTGATCAACATGGACTTTATACATGAATGTTTCAAAAATTGTTCACAATACTGGTTTATAATTTCTATGGAACAAAATGTAATGTTTTCTCCATTTGAGTTTAAAATAAGCACAGAACAGTTTGTTATATGTGAAATATTTTTAGAAAGCATCATTCCTAAATTGATAAACGAGAAAATACACATTTCTATTCTTCTCATTTCTTATGCCTTATTAACTATTGTCCAGCATGATCACATCCAATGCCTGTTTCTAGGAGGACGTGACAGCAGGATATGATGGGTCAGGGGGCTCTGAAGATGTTTGACGGAAGGAAGACAGCATTCACTTTAGAGCAAATCAAAATGACAAAGAAGAAGAATGGGAGAAATAAGATAAACCTCTGTCTTTAAAGTGGCCTGACACAAGACGTAAACAAATCACCTACCTCTTCCTGCTGCCCATCATCTTCCCTCTGTGGCTCACAGATCCAGATGTTCGCGACCAGGTAAATACCCAGACACATCTCTGAGACCAGCTGTTGGTTTCCTAAATGCCACAAGTGTTTTTGTCTTTCAGAAATCCAGAAACTGATTTGTGTTCACCTTCCTGGTATCTTCTCCTACTTCATGGTCTGGTGGTCTCATCAGGTCAGTAAAGTTTAAAGTCTAAGATAAGATCACATAAGAAAAGCCTTCCTTTTGATGATAGAAATCCGGGTTTCAACACAGAAATAAGTACAGATTAGGGCTGAACGATTAATCGATTTTAAATCGAAATCGCAATTTTAAATGATGCAATTATCAAATCGCAAAGCCTGCGATTTTTTTTTTTTTCTTTGTTTAATTTTTTTTTTTTCTTGTGTGTCAGTCATCCACACCAATCAGAAGTGCTGTGCTCCACAACCAGTCATTGTTAACCAATCAGAAGTGGCACATGATAGTGTGACATGATAGGTGACAGATTGATCCAATCTCCTGCCAAGTATTTTTGAAAGTGCCTGCCCTTCCCAAATGGCTTCCAATGGAGATTTCCTAGAAGTCAGGTTAGTAATGCTCCATCACATGTTTTACATCTATTACAGGGTGAATCTTAAACTGAAGCTTGAATTTAAAGCAACCCAACGGAAGTTTCATGTAAGTTTAGTTCTTTCACTCGTAGCTCGGGCTGCGGGGGTACTAGAGACGGGAGCACGTTGATACGAACTTCCTAGCCGGAGATATGGCCGCATTTTACAATAAACTTCCGTTGGGTCGCTTAAAAACAAATATTGCAAATTGAATCGCAATATCTGTCAGAAAAATCGCAATTAGATTATTTCCCCAAATCGTGCAGCCCTAGTACAGATGAATAGAAAAGTACAAAAAACAGATGTATGAACAACTATAGTGTTATACAAGATTGAACTTTACAAGATACATTAAAGACAACAGCTATGAGGTAAAATGGCAGTTAAAGGGACAAGTTGCGGTTTCAACAAAGAGGTTAATTGAGAGCAGAAAAACGGATTTTGACATTAACATAAAGTCTGATCAAATTCTCCTTGAAACAGTGATTGTGTATTGAAACCAAGTTTAAGAGTGTTTTTGAGCCCCTGAGATCAGTTTTGTATATTGTATTCATGTGCTGGTTTACACTTTTAGGTGGGTTAGACCATTGGCATCCCAAAGGAGATTATGGGCCTGACGATCCTGGCTGCAGGGGTTACCCTCCCTGACGTCATCACCAGTGTGATTGGCGGTAAAGGCCTGGGGGACATGGCTGTGTCCAGCTCTGTGGGCAGCAACATCTTCAACATCAGAGTGGGGTGAGCTGAAGCAACCTGATGTTTCACAATTTTAAAATGAACTCTGATTAACATGCAGACGACAGGTTTCTTTGTCTTTTTCTTTACACAAGTCTTCCAGTGCCATGGCTCCTGTACTCATCCTTCCACGGTTTTGCTCCAGTGGCCGTCAGCAGCAACGGGCTCTTCTGTTCTGTCGTGCTGCTCTTCATCATGCTCTTCTTTTTCATTATCTCTATTGCTTCCTGTAAGTGGAAGTTGAATAAGATGCTGGGTTTCACCATGTTACTGCTCTACTTTACCTTTTTGGGGCTCAGCCTGATGTTGGAGTATCACATCATTGTCTGTCCTGTTTAGTGGATGAGAGAGGGCTTACACATTGTTGAATTATGTTTGTTACAAAAGCTCATGATATAAATGTATATGTGTATGCTTTCAATTTTTTATGAATGACTCCTTCATTTGTAGGATTTATAATCTGATGGCAAGTGTAACAGTTTAATCTGCAACTTTTATGCTAGTATACAAACACATACACTTCTGCATCTCTTTTATGCACCAACATTGCAACATGTCCGATTAGCCAATAATGCTAGATGTGACTCAGCTTTTCCTGTGACCCGAGGCTGCAGATAAGTTCTGTTGCATAAATGAAGTAAAGATATTTCCAGGTCATTATGCAGAACTTTGATCTCTGTTCTCTTTTCAAACCTGTTGCTACACTGCCTCTTCCCAAGAACTGTGATGTAAACTTGAATGAAGTGTGGTCAGTTCTGTAGGGAGTTTAAATGAGTCATATTTATATTTGTACACTATAACCACATCCATGTCCTCATGGTTGAAATGATTGCTATGATGTCGATGATTTTATTGATATTGAAAACATATTTTTGGGAATTTAAAATACCTTATTGCTCCAAAAGTTAAAAAAACACCTACTATAATATATATAAACTAGATATATATAATTCGTATGACTATTTTTACATTTATATTTTATATTAAAGAAGTATGAAAAAAACAAATAACCGTATACACTGAAATATAAATAGAGAATTTAGATAATATATCACTAAAATAAAATATGCCCATGTCGTCAGCCTGCTTTTTTACTTCATTACTCTTAAATTTGTATTTAATTTTATTTGTTAAATAATAGTAGTTTTTCTTTGTTTAATAAAAGCACAGAAAAAATCCCTATAGTCTGTCATATCAATCTTTACTACCAATGGCCAGATAATACTATGTGTACGTTACCTTAAATGACATATTACAGAGGTAGGCTCTTGATAAAGTAAGAGTGAGACAATGGACATAATCCTCTTAGAAGACTTCAGGTATTATGCTGAGCCATTATAAAGACTCGTCCCGTGTCCTACATAGCACTGCAGCCATTTGCATCAGTTTGGACTTGTTTGCACCCTAATAACCATCAGGGGAAATCTGGCTTTAGATATTGTTTCCCCCTCGACTCTGGAAGACATTGGTTCTGTGGTAAGTCTGCCTCTTTAAATTAAGTTAATTGGGTTTTTCTCTGTGTGATTTGTGTAGAAATTAGATTAGCCCCTTTTTACAGGATATTTGAATGGTTATTTTATTTTCTTGTTTTCACCTCTCTCCTTTTGTTCATTCTGTTTCGGAAAAAAACAACAACATGCAGATAAAGCTGCTTCTAAATGAGCTTATCACTAATACTATACGATAGACATTGATTTAATAGTACGGCGGCTGTTAGAATAGTTCTCATGTTTTCAAATGAAACCTAATTCTTTGTAACCTGCTTTCTAATCATTTTGTCTCTGATGCCTCTTTCGAAACACAACAGGCTGCCAAGGGATTGAGGATGCCATGAATCACGCCACCAGAGTTTTAGATTCTGTCGCCCCACGGTCTGCTGGGGAGAGAGCTGGAGTTGTTGTGTCTCCATAGCCAGTATCACCACTGCTTTGGAGGGAAAATGTTTTGTGCAAGGAGGAAGCGACTACAGCTCTGCCGGGTCCTGTTTCTCCTCTCCGGGGTTTTTCTTTGTACACTCTACCAGCTGACTATCAGTGCCAGACTGTACAAGCCTTTGCCAATGCCTCAGATTGGAGAGGATTTTGAAGAAGGTTCAACAGAAGGGTTTAATGAGGCCACAGTAGAGACTCAGGGGTCGGAGGAACCTCTCACTGCAACACATGAATTTGAGCCAACAGATCAAACAACGCCAGAGATACATGTGGCACATTCGGATATAAATTCAAATTTTGAAGCATTCACCCCCACTGAACCTCCACTATCACCAACTACAAAACGGACTATGGTGCATTGCATCTTTGTGGCACCTGAGCCTCCACAGGAGACACCCTCACCAACTCCAGCTCTTCCTGGTGAAGCTCCATACTTGAAGGGAGACTACCCTGAAGATCTATTTTCTGTTGAAGACCGTAGACGAGGCTGGGTGATCCTCCACGTCTTTGGGATGTTGTACATGTTCATTTCACTTGCAATAGTGTGTGATGAGTTCTTTGTTCCTGCGCTGGGGGTGATCACAGAGACTTTAGCCATCTCTGACGATGTAGCAGGAGCCACCTTCATGGCTGCTGGAGGTTCTGCCCCCGAACTGTTCACCTCCTTGATAGGAGTCTTCATCGCCCACAGCAATGTGGGTATCGGCACAATTGTTGGTTCAGCTGTGTTCAACATTTTGTTTGTGATCGGGATGTGTGCTTTGTTTTCACGGGAGATACTTCATCTCACCTGGTGGCCACTTTTCAGAGATGGATCCTTCTACATATTTGGCCTTATCTTACTCATCATCTTCTTCCTGGATAATGTCATAATGTGGTGGGAGAGCTTGATGCTGCTGGCCTGTTACACTGTCTATGTGATTTTCATGAAGTTTAATGTGCAAATTGAACAAACCTTCAAGTCCCTACTCATCAAAAACAAGAACATTGTGAGGATTGCTATCGGGGAACCTGAAAAGGTAAGCACTCAGAAAATGACTCTGATCTTACATTTAGTTTTTCATGTCCTTAATTGACACAACAATGATTCTTGAAGGCATTTAAATCAGAGTGTTGTGTGACATACTTTTTTAATTACCATGGTATGCAATTGAGAACAAATCTATGGAGCTTCAAATAACAATATGTCCAACTATTGAAGACAAAAAAAATCTCGTCATGAGTTTCACGTTTGCAAATCTTGTGATATTTTTGGTCCATAAAACATAAGAACATTTTAAAATTCGAAACGTGTCCTTTCCCTCATTCATCATTCTGTTTCAGTGTAGTTTATTACGGTAACAGAAAGTCACATCAGTAATCACTCGTGACATGTCTACTGCAACCTGTGGGGTTTTATGCAAATCTTGTTAAAGAGTGAAATGATTCTAGCAAAGGCTTTAGTGGATCCAAAGCTGATCAATGACACAAACTAATCCTTTGAGGATCTGGAGCTCTACAGTATGAGCCACGGTTCTACTGATGGAGCTGTATTTCCAGCAAATGTAATTATCTAATATATTTAAAATGCTTTATTACATCATACATAATCATCCTAGAGGGTTTTTATTTGTATTTCATGTAATTGAACGAGGTATAATTTCATAAAATCATAATCCTGTTCATGAAACAGAGTTGTATCTTTTTATTCTGCCATGTAACACAAACAAGACCCCCTAAGTTGTTTTTGACATATATATTTAGGGTCTACCAAAATGAAAAAACGTTGGTTAATCTCTCCTATGAATGATCTCTGTTAAAAACATTGTTCCATGCAGGTAAACGGCGACGCTGAACATAATGCCCTTCCTGCTAAAGGGGACAAGAAACTGTTAAAGGTAAAAAAAACATATAATAAACTCCAAAAAGAAAGACACAAATAACCATATCCTCATAGACACTAACAATGTTCAATTATCTACATGTTATCCTACATCTTATTGACCTTTCTGTGGTTGCATTTATAGTAACTTGGAGTAAACAAGCCTTCCTTCAATTGCTTCATTATGTTATTAAGAAAAAAACAAAAGCATTGCATCCACTACAACACGATTCTCTATCATTGATGTTTCATTGTTTGCAATTATGAGAAGCTACCGTGTCATCGGCCCTCTCTTTTCCCAGTTGAAGCCATCCCTTCAGCGAGGGGGGAGCTCAGCTTCTTTACACAACAGCACCATGAGAAACACCGTCTTTCAACTCATGATCCACACATTGGACCCTATAGGAGAGGGTGAGTACCATATCCCCACACTGATGCCCTCATCTTTGCTCATTGTCTGCCTTTCGAAGGGCTCCTGTTAAGAGTGGTTGGCAACTACCTCCCCCTTGTTATTGGAAATGGATTAGCGTTTCCCAAATGAAGACAGCACTTAATTAAGATTTATACTAAGCAGATAAATACCTTGGTCTATGGCGGCATCTGGTGTGGGCCCACAGTGAAAAAAACCTCAAGAAACACAGTTGTCTCTGCCAACAGATTATTGTTATTCACCTTTAGTCCTTTACTAATTTATCTGTATATAAGGTGCTGCAGGTTGGTCAAATAATGGGAGGAAAGACTCACCCTTAACAGCTTTTCAAATGGTTTTCCCTGAGAAGTTAGTCGTGTCTCGTACAACAATGTGCATATACGTATGTCCCAAATGTGTTGGCTCTGACTCCTGGTTTGATACCTCTTAGGCCTCCAGGCAGCAAACACTCCAACACAATAATAAGCTTTTGAAGAGCCACAAACTCTGGATCACAGCCAGAAGCCAATGTATCAGCCTGACTCCAAAATTAGACATGCTTTAAATGTTATATCAAATCAAGTTTATATTAAAATGTATGTTCTGATACCGTGTACTGCATGGTAATCAATATCGACCTCTGTTATAAATGATGCTTACTTGAGGGGACAGCAAATTATTCTAATTATTAATAAAAACAATACATACTTGTCAATTTTAAACAAATTCTAAGAGCATACTTCATGTACCGTATGATGACTGTTTATTGTAGGACTTGTCCTCTCATGACGTTGCTCTGTGCTGCAGGAAGTATGTTGATGCTGTTGCAGGTTATTATGTTTTACTGCCAGTTTTTTCAATGCTTAACTTATTAAGGGCTTAGGGCATTGTCCTGTGAAATTGAATTTGTTCCTCGTATAATCTTCAGTTTATTTCTGATTTTTTTTGCAGGGAAATTTAAGGATAAGGCTGAGACACTGAATAGTGTGGCTAGAGGGGCGACAGAGAACAAAACTCAGGACAAACGTGAAGGTAATGTGGAATGATGTAATGGACAGACACTTTGTAACTTGCTCATGAACAGAGTCTCAAAGCTTGGCTGCAGAAAGTAAAATGAAAAGTGCATACTTGTGAAGGTAAAAAAAAATAGAATATCAAGTTGCATACAGGTACAATATACCCTTACAGAAACACACAAAGGGTGGTAAAGACTAAGCAAATGGCCTAAAGGAGTGTGTGATAACATCCAAATACATATTCATAGACAGTTCATTTAATTCAGTTGCCACAAGGAAAACATCATTTATCATGTAACAGCAAATTCACTGCATTTCTCCATATGACTGGCCCTAAAGGCTTGGAATCGGAAGTATTTCAGAAAGCTAAAGAGACATCAGGGAAATGCACAACATTTTTGGGATTCCTTTCACAGATGGTGGAGATAAACCTGAGGCGACCAAAGAGCGAGAGGCGGCCCCAGCACCGGATGAGCAGGATCAACCAGAGGACAAGAAGGTACTTAAAAAGCCCAGAAGTCAGTCTTTGATACCTGTCTATGTCAGAGTCAAAATGTATGTAGCAACAACTATAAGCAAAGGTCTCCTTACCTTAGGCTTCTTTTGGTTGTTCTTTTAATTCTGTTCTGCTTCGACTGTTCATCATGATTTCTTCATGTCAGGAGGATGTGCCAACAGGAGAGGATGGGTCAGGAGGCTCTGACAGTGAGGAAGATGACAGTCAAGAAGATAGCAAAGAGTCCAGTGAAGAAGAAGAAGAAGAAGATGAGGAGGAGGAGGAGGAAGAGGAGGAGGAGGGCGATGAAGAAGAAGAGGAGAAAGAAGATGAGCCTTTGTCTTTAGAGTGGCCTGAAACACGACGTAAACAAGCCACCTACCTCTTCCTGCTGCCCATCATCTTCCCTCTGTGGCTCACAGTTCCAGATGTTCGCAACCAGGTAAAGACAGAAGTATTTCTGAGACAAGCTGTTGTATCTTTAACACCTCCACACTTTTGCTATAACATCTCTTACTTTGTTGAACAGAAATCCAGACATTTCTTTGCCGCCACTTTTCTGGGCTCTATCATCTGGATTGCCGTTTTCTCCTACTTCATGGTTTGGTGGGCCCATCAGGTCAGCTACTGGAGTTTAGGTTAGAGATTGAATAGGAAATTATTATGTAACAATACAAAGAAAAAAATCTAATACATTTGAATTTCATTACATAATAACACCCACGTGTTGTACTTATCTGCTGCGTTTATAATGAACAACTTGAAAGCAATATGTAACACATTTCTCCAGTTTCTATCTTTTTAATGAAAATATAATAATAATACTTGCATTAAGTAATAACCAACCAAAATGTCATCATCTGTACACACATTATAGAAGTTTGGGCCAATGAAAAATAATCTATTGAACCAATTTAATCTTTTAAAAGGTATTTTGATTCAGGATATTTTGTGATTAACTGAATCAACATTGTTTTTATAATGGCATACAACATTTTATGAATGTAGATGCCCATTTTGCTTTTCTATTACATAATGCATGTATTATGAACATGTAACTCTAGTTTGCCCCTGTAGGTGGGTGAGACCATCGGCATCTCAGAGGAGATTATGGGCCTGACGATCCTGGCTGCAGGGACCTCCATCCCTGACCTCATCACCAGTGTGATCGTGGCGCGTAAAGGCCTGGGGGACATGGCTGTGTCCAGCTCGGTGGGCAGCAACATCTTCGACATCACAGTGGGGTGAGATGCAATATCCTCTTGTGTCACGATCATACAAAAAAGTTCTCATGAACACTCAGACGATTAATTCCATGGTCTCCTATTTTTCTGTGTTTCTCGCTCTGTCACTTTGTTTCATAAGTCTTCCAGTGCCATGGCTCCTGTACTCATCGCTCCACGGTTTTGCTCCAATGGCCGTCAGCAGCAACGGGCTCTTCTGTGCCATCGTGCTGCTCTTCATCATGCTCCTCTTTGTCATCATCTCAATTGCATCCTGTCATTGGAAGTTGAATAAGAGGCTGGGTTTCACCATGTTCCTGCTCTACTTTGTCTTCCTGGTGCTTAGTGTGATGCTGGAGGATCGCATCATTGTCTGCCCTGTTTCCATCTGAGCAGAAGCTGACGAGCATTCTGTTTATTGTGATCTAAAGGGAATAACTTACATACGCGGATCTCATGAACATGGATCTAAATAGTTATAGAAACTGTGCAGAAAGCTACTGTAGTTGCATTGATGCCAGTAAAATGTGTCTGGTATGACGGCAACTAAACACATACTACAACCTTTCCTAGAACTTGTCACATACTCACTTTTTGTAACAATTGCATCTTTTACTATTAAGTAATATATTGTAGGAAGTGGAAGAGAATGAAGACCAACATGGATTGTTTCACTGTTTAAAAATCAGCATCTACAGGATGTAATTAGAAATCTAGAATATATGCACAAGTTGATGGTTTCTAAATGTGCATTTTTTATTGTCTGTGTAAACTTGCACCAACATGTGTTTAATAACATTCATTATAGGGGAAATGAGCTTGCTTGAACTCACTGTTATGTCATGCATTTTATAAAACAAAGGTCAGGCATAGCAACACACACTTTGGAAATGATCAAACTGAACATCTGTAGAATAAATGTGTTTTATTTATAAATGAAAGCAAACTATAGATCCAGCCAGGGAAGAAATTTGATTTCTTTTTTATATAAAAATCATACAAATTATTATCAGTTACAAATGATAAATAATATGTCATTAACATTGTTGACAAATAGTGTAAACAACATGTACACATTAAATGTTTTGGTCATCAGTGTTGGTCATCAGTGTTTGTTTGTTTTTTGTCACAGATTGTAAGGTGATTAAAATGGAAATGTACAGTCCATGTTGTGATATTGGTGTTTATTCCAAGCACACAGCCATGTTTAATCCAGCATCGTATCATAAATTGTTGTGGTTTGTCCAGTAATAAGCTGTGGTATCTAGGCAGGTTTTTGTCAGTTAAAAGTGAAAGACAGTTGTAACACGGTGAACCATCACACACATTTTTCCGAAATGATTTTTGAAGTAGGGCAGGTCAGAGCTGACGTCCTGACATTAACATCTTTAAATATTCTCAGTGCAAAGAAACGTGCACCATCATCTGTTCAAAGAGATTTAAAATGTCCTTTTTTGTTCCGTATGTCACATTAAACAGTGCACTTTTGTCCAAATGTGTAAAAATGACATCTACACTATACAGTGAAGAACAAAAGGAAATGTACCAAATACAAGAATCAGATACATTTTTAAAGATCCATTACTGTGTCAATACATTATTTTCTTTATCAAAAACATTGTGTTGATTAAACCAACAGAAAACCATATGTTCTGTTTTTATTCATTATAAGTTTGATTGTACTCATTTTCAGGAAATATATCCTTGGTGGTCCCATTATCTCATACATCATTACATTAAAAAAAGTATTGCTTAAACATTTTTAATTAATCAAAAGTATTATTCCCTTTTTGGGTTATTTTGGTACATTTTACAAAAAAGGATAAATGAACAAACATTGTGCGTTTACAAATATGACATACTCCCTTCTTGATTCAGAAATAATAATGTTTTATATTTTTTGTTACCATCTAGTTTAGTGTATTCAGGAATATGAGCATGGCCCTGCTATGTGTACAGGGTGCAGATTAGGAGGAATGTCTTTGCCTTCATTATCTGCATATAAGGGAAATGTTAAACAGTGCAGTGAGTCCTTCAGCTGTCAAATAAAAAGTCACTTAAGCGTAGGCTGCTGGGTCACAGCGTTACGTAATGGGAATGAATGGCAAGAGCTCATCTTGTCAAAGTGCTTTGTAAAACACAAATGACTCAAAGCAAGTGCTTATTATACACACACTCAACAACAGTCTTAACAAGGTCACCAGGACCACTTATGAATTTCAATGTGACATACACTTACTTTTACATACTTACTCACAGCTTTAACAGAAACAAAGTCATAAAATAGATTGTATAATAACTGTACAAACATTTCACCATAGTTACAATGAAAATACAGTGGATTCTTAACATATTTACAAACACAAGGCCGTCCCTCTACGTCTCTCAGTTCTAACAGTATAAACTCGTGGCAGTTGCTTTACATTAAGTGTCATTTTCCTATTGTGCTAAGTCAGGTGAGCTGACCCTGAGTCTGAGGAGCAGTCCAAAAATAAAACAGTAGTGACCAAAGGTTGAAGGAAAATAATAATGGGACATAAGAGGAGAAGTAGTTTACAGACTGGGCTCCCCAAAAGTCTTCCTGCACTCCATGACTCCTGCTCCCGGGGGCCGGTCACAGTTGTGTGTCAGTTTTACCTGGTTGGGGGTGAGGCGATCATATGCCAACTTGTACTCCCGGTCAAAAGCATCTGCAAAGATGTAATAGTTTGTTAAAAATGTGGACGTCATATGTGATTTAACTATATTTGAAAGCCACGAAAATAACAAAGAGTAGTTTATAGCAGTGACAATGATTTTGTGAGGCTGTGCGTCACAAAACCAGTTGCGCAGAGGCAAGTTCAATGCTAACGTTAGCATGCTAACATGCTCACACGGTCAATGCTAACATGCTGACGTATAGCGTGTTTGCAGGATATAATTTGCTGATAAAAGCACTAAACACAAATGAATCCTTCCGGTAAATGAGATCACAAGATAATAACAACTTTGACTTGCTGGTGGCAGAATATTCAGGGGTCATTCAATTCAGTAGGATTATCTGGGCTAAATGGTTAGCTGTTCCATATTTCACAGCAATCCATACAACAGTTTAAGAGATATTTCAAGTAGTTGACAGAGCGCCAGACAGACAGCTGACATGGCTAAAAACAGGACATCATGCTTTTGAACTTACTGATATTAATGTTGTTCTTTCCCAAAGCCACCAGAGCGAGGAACAGTAAGTCTCGGTACAGGCTCCTTTTTGTATAAAGAAAAAAAACCATTAAACTTTGCATACACATCATCTTTAATACACAGAAAGCTTAATCCTTTATTTCCTCACCTCTGTCTCTTGAAGCCCAGCTCTGGCCCCAGCAGCTGAATGATCTGGCTCATTGGCTGATAGACATCACTTTTCTTGATGCTCCTCACAAAACCCTGCAGGAGCTCCACAGTAAAGAGCTGCCCTTCTTCACACAGCCCAGAGCGAACCAGGGAGTTTGCACCTGCACAGATCAAGAGAAAAAAGCCACTCTGATCAAAGGCTCATTCATCTCCACCACTCAGGATTCCGAGAGTAAAGCACTGATAAGGTCGGAGTGACTTCTAGGAGTCCTGAACTGAATAATGCATGTTTTTCTTGTTTACTTCATATGCATTATTTAATTTACATGTAAATATCTGACCTTGATCAAACTTGCCAGCAGAATATGATCTAAAGCCGATTTAACTTTTGAAACATAATTAAATAAATGACATCAAAACAAATGTAACTTACAATGTGAGTTCCACAGGACATAGCAGGGTTGGACTTTGTCTTTGTGCAACTTCAGGTTGTCCCACATTATCCTCACAAGCACCTGCTTACTGTCCTCGTATGAAACGTTCTGAGGAGTCTGCAGGGGTGAAACATATTAAGCGATTAATACATACTCTGTATGTAACAACCCTAACAGGAAGAATTCAAAAAAACGTTTAGTCATGGATAAGTATTTAGTTTTCATTTGTTTAAAAAAATAGAGAGAAAATTGCTAAGTGTCAATGTTCTGCTCTTATGCATTGCTTGGTTCTGTCTACTACCACTAGGAGTCACTAAAGAACTTTCTTCTTTCTTTGAAAAGAGGTTTGAAGTAGTCGTTTGACATTCGGGAAATACACTCATTTACTTTCGTGGAGAGAATTACAGAAGAAGATCGATTCCAATCTCTTGTCGGACTGCATACAGATATAAGAGTGTTATCGATATCCACATCTAACTCGACAACAAAGTGAGAACAGCAAACTTCCCGAGCGCATTTTACCACAAATGTCAAACCATTGCTGAGTTATTAAAATGTTGACTTGTGGGTCAATCCACACGATTTATATGTGGGTGTGCTTGACAGACGCCTGCATGTCTACCTGGTCTCCGTGGCTACAGTGCTGGGAGACGAGGATGAGAGCGGGCAGGTTACTGGGCAGCTCCAGCCTCCTGAAGTACCACACCAGGTTCCAGAAGACGATGGGGTGATGGTCCACAACACTGGGGGAGGAGATGGCCTGGTCGCCCTCATTCACCAGCAGGCTCTCCAATTCTTTCCACAGGACCAGAGGACTCAGGTAGGGCACCGTCACCCGGGGCAACCCTGCCCTCTCGCTGCTCCCCTGTTCTTGCCCGGGACCTTTAGAGGACTGAGCTGCATCGTCTGAAGAAGACCTTTTGGTCTCGGGATTGAGAGTCGCTGAAGTGACTTCCTCTGTAACAGGGTTACTCTCCTTAGAAGACCTGAGAGGAGATGCAGAGAATATGAATAAATGATTAAAGTCTGAGTGTGTGTGCATGTGTCAGCACTTTTCAAGTCAGCTAGCCAATACAAATAAAACAATCTAGCATATGAGATCAAATACATTCAACCTTATATTAGCAGTACATTCAGTGAATTGATTGAAGTACTATGGGAATATACTGTATAGCGTGTACTGGTCAGTGTAAAGTGAGCATTTACCTGCTGTGTGGTCTCAGGTCTTTGATTTCTACATTGAGGAAAGGCAGGAAAGCTGTGCCACAGAAAGGACAGGTGCTGTTCAGGTTGGAGTCATTTGCTGTCCATCCGGCCATTATCTCCTCGTCGTAGACCAGACAGTCACACGTCTTACAGAGTGAACAGCTGGACATCAGCACCTGAATTAAGAAGCAGAAGAGACAATGTAATATTCAATCATGAGACTCTGAGATAGTGTCCAGATGAGAGATTTATATAAGAGAGTAATTTACCTCTATGGTGTAGTTGGGAGTGGGCTGGAAGCATCTGGTGTCGGGGGAGGAATCTGGAGTATGAGGAGTTTTAAAAGGAAGTGCCAAACCACCTGGATACAATGAAGGATTTTACAATTAGACACACAAGACAGAGCCAAGATTCACATTACGATTAAAGCTGCATGTCTGGATTAAATACAGCAAAAGTGGGGAAATTAAACTAAGCGGCAAATCAAACTTTTGTTTTGTTTTGCAGGTTAGCAATCTTTATTTGAAATTGGTGTGTATGGGTTTGTTTAGGTAAGTATGCATGCACATGTGCATGTTCATGTGTTTATCTTTAGCATTGGTCCTGTGGCTGGGTGCAGAGCAGCCTACACACTGAATCAGTTCTCACCGGTGCTGGCCTAGTTTGAACAGAGCAGCCGACGCTCTCCATTGAGAACAACTCTAAATTTAGATCGTAAGAGTGTTTTGCTGGGATCCAATGCAACGTTAAAGCAATTTAAGAAGCATGGCTGTAAGCTATGACTTCTCACATTGTTGATGCCTTTGTAAAGGCTGCCAACTGCTCTTAATATAGATGGATTGTGTTGTTCGTCTGAGGCAAACATTTTAGATTCATCGTTAAACCAAAGCTATAGCAGTATTATTCCAACAATATGTTAAAGGAGGTGCAACAAACCTGAGAAGGAGTTGTGTCTGAACACTCTGTCAGGGGTGCTGGGGCTGCCCAGGTTGGCATGACCTACAACCGGGCTCCTCCTGAGGCGGGACACGCTGCCGTGCTGTGGGGAGGTGAAGCCGTCTGGGTCCAGACAGGAGTCATGATCAAGCAGTGAGGAGCAGTCCGCCTCTCCTGACGTCAGTGAGCAGACACTTATCTGGTCGCTGTTTGCATCCTGTATAGGAGAAGAGAAATATCAATAGGGGTAGCTTCATCAGCAGATAAATTGGTAAACGTAAGTACGGAGAAAAGTTCTCCACAACCAACCTGTGTCAATGAAGTCTGTGAGGACAGACGGGAGTAGAAGCGACTGGCCTTCTCAGCCACGCCCTTCCCTGCTGATAACACGCTGCTCTTGAAGATGTCAAGAGTTGGGGTGAACAGAGAGTCCATGGAGAACGAGGAGGAGGAGGAGGGAGTAGGTGAGGACGGGGACACCAAGGAGGAAGGCCTCTCCCTGACTTTGGTGCAAACACCCAGGGGAAGAGAGGGTGACGTCCTCAGCCTCTCTTTGGACCTGACAGGCAGCGGGAGGTGCGTGTTGGAGCGCAGCAAGGTGGAGGGTCTAGGCGAGGTGTGAGGCGACGAGGCGGAGCGAAACAAAGGGCTCGAGGGGTTCTGCAGGTCCATGCTGGGGGTGCGGCTGCTCAGGGGACTGTTGCCATTATTCATGTACATCTCAATCTCCTCGGCGAGGTCGCGTCGGGCCGTGGGCGTGTCTCCATTCTCCTGATTGCATTCTGCGGCATCGGAAGACATCAGTGACAGGGGATCAAAGCCCTTCTGGATTCCTGTTCTGCTCGCTGTCCCAGCACTGCAGCTGACACTCCTCTCCATGGACCCTCCTGGCCTCTCTGCTGCACCGCTGCAGCTGACACTTCTCTCCTCACCAGGTTTCTGATTATCAGTCTCTGTCTCTTCTTCTTCTACACCGTGCAGTCTGTCAGCAGCTAGGTGATGCTGCTTTGTTGAGCCTAGTTGAGGCACGGTTAGCCTTAGACTTCCTTGTCCATCTGACAAATCAAGAGATTTTGGCCTCTCTTTCTTTGGCAGACCTCCAGAAAGACTGCTGTTACTAGATGGACTGGAAACCCGCATGAAGCCATTGACTGTAATAAAAACATGTGTCAAGACATTCAGCTCCCATACAGTAAGACTACAATCTATGGCTTTTGAACACTATCCTAAGATAGTCTTATAAAACCTACCTGCTCTGATATCTGTTGGCTTGCAGTTTCTTGTAGAAGGAGAGATGCTGCTGCCTGCAGCCTCAATCTCAGGTGCTGAAGAGTGAAATTAAAATGAAATCAAATTATTAAGGCGATAGAAAATTAAAACATATCTGTGTGCATTTAGCAAAACCATCCACACCTCTAAAATGTATCTGAATGTTTGAATCAATTCAAAATCTATATTGAATACAGGAAATCATCAGTTTCTGTAGTGCAGGTGTTAATGAAGCTACTGAATTTGAGTGAAAAAGAGTAGATGGCAGCTGCTTAGTTCCTTAGAGGACAGTGGTCAATCTTAAAATATCTTGTATTCCATTTCCATCCCAAAAAATTAAGTAACTCTGCTGAAACGCCCACAGCGATTTTTGATGACCATTGATCACAAAAGCGTGAACAGAGAATACATCAAACATGGCAAGTTGTAATTCGGCACAGCATTCAACACAATACCTGTCATGCAAACAATCACCTGCTTACGTAACACATTCATCCATCAACAGTCTGTCTCAGGAACATTTAAATATAACAGCAAATGGACGAGTGGAGAATACACTACACCCACACTGCCATATGATCCCCCAGCTTTTAGAGAGTGCAGCTTTTAGAGGGAGAGCATTCGTTTTGCTGCCAGTAAGCTGTGATTCACTACTGCAGACATGGAGGCTAAGTGTCAACGATTAGAGATAGAATCTGATCCATAACTCACTGGACTGCCTCGGTCCTTTGTCTTCCACCGATGGTGTGTTGTCACTATCTCTGGTGCACATCCTCTCTTCCTCTTTGGATAGTGAATCGTAGCCTTGGTCTGACTGTCCACCTGGAAAAGATAAGAGGTTTTACTCTCCTGTTGTATTTGTTCTCCTTTCTAAGTTTTCTCTTTTAGAAATAGCTGTGTGAATCAGAAACAAGCTATTCTTGGGTCTCTTTATATGTGACAAGTGATCTGAGAGTTTTTCTTCAACAGAGTGCAGTCATAGTCCGTACAGCTCACATCACACAGCACTCCCAGAATAGAAAAGCAGGAGCAGCAAGAGAGGAATGGACTCTTTGAAAAACTTCATCATATTCACAAGGTCGAACTGCATAAAGCTGTACAAAGAGTGTTATCCTCACAGAGTTTCTGATTTATACAGTTGTTTTCTGCTAAGAAATACAAAACTAGTTGTAAGCCAGATTCACATCCATGGTATTGTTATTGCAAGCGTGTTATCATACTGATAGACAGCTATAAACCCTGTTGTATTTACTGGCCTTTAACTATTAGTCAGAATGTGAGGCAAAGGACAAAATAATAATCTAAGTATTGCCAAAGGAACCAATCCATTTTATGTCAAAGTCTGATTTACATGTTTTGTATAAAGACAGGACAACCTTGCATCACGCTAGCTTGTTCCCAATGTTTATTTATTATTTTTTTACAATGTTTGACATGAGAATGTTTTGTCTACAAATGGTTTTCCATTCCTCCACATAAAATATGATAATAAGAAATGTTGTGCATATTATTGTTCCTCAGCACCTGGAAAGATTTTATGGATGTGCTTATGTCTCCACAATCACTTATGACATTTGATTAGCCTTTAATATTTTAAATTTAGAACAGTGACATTTAGGTAGAAAATTTTATGAATTCTGATCACTTCTAAGGTGGTGAATTCAATCAAATTAGATTTTTCCAGAGTGAAGCTGAGACACGAGTAGCAGGGGTCACACAATTAACAGATGAGAGTGATAAAGTTCAAAACGAGGGAAGCAAACTCTGGTTTCCTACCTGTACTAAATCCATCATCACTGGAGTCCATTTTAGTGAAGTCCGTGTCAATGGATGTGCGCTCAGCAGAGTCATTAGTACTGTCCAAACTGCCATGACTGACTGTGTCAAGATCACTGCCGTCTGCAAGGAGATAACAGAAAAGGATGATTAAAACACATTACGTACCAACAGGATTATGAGACCTGAGCCCAGCTGGTAAAGAGCTGTGTGTAAACAATCACTGAATGGTGCTGCAATCATTATCCCCAAATGCAAAGATACACAGATGCTTTGAATTCCACGCTGTAATTGGGATTGAACTACAAAAAGGATGCCATAGATTAAAAATAGAATCAAGGTTTCATTTATCTCTTATCTTTAACACAAAGGAGAGCCAAATGGAGGTTGAAAAAATCACATTAAATTGCACATTTTCAGTTCACTAATTGTAAAATCACTAAATAATTATTTTTGAAATAACTAAAAGAATTCATTCCAAATGAACTCTCAAGAACAAAAACAACAAGGTTGCAGTATGTGCTTAAAGCATGCATGATGTTTTCATCAGAGCCCCTTAAACAACATTCATTATGGTAATGAGAGTAGGACTGGGAATTAGGGACCAGAATAAAGATGGACCTGTGTGCTGTGTCTGCTGGGGAGGAAAACCTCTTCACTCTGTTTAATGAGTGTCATTAAAGAAAACAGGGGCTGCGAATGGTATGTGCTGGAGGTGGAAAAAACCTTCTTATTAGACCAGAAAAGAAGAAACGACTGCTCCCACTGGATCATACTCATTTTCATTTCTAATAATTAAAAACATCTTGTGAGAAAGATTCTATACTTTCAGTAATAGTTGGAAAGTAATTATTACTGAACTTGCAATCTTAAACAAAGTTCAAACCTGATAAGTCTTAGGTAGACCAATGACTACTGGTTTGTTTTAGTGTTTTAAGGCAGCCAGTGTGGGAGTTTATGATATATTATGTCTGTTATCATATTTGGGCAATAGGCCTGAAACATGCTATGGTTGATAAAATACCATACAGTATGTGATTGATTAATTTGTTTACAAAAGAGTGTTATTATTTCTAATCTTACTTATATATGACTGGCACATTTTAAATGAATAAATCAAAGTTTATATCTAACTGTGTGTTTTTAATAACTTAAGTAATGACTGCATGGAGCATAATTCAACAGATGTTTGTTAAAGAATTGCTTAAAAATGGAACATTTAATTATCTGAATAAATCGTAAGAAAGGGGGTACCCCATATCAGATATCAGTACTGTGGGTATATATATATATATATATATATATATATATTTAATGCATCCCAGTGTCATGTCATAATTTTTCCTACCTGAAAGCTGAGGATCTCTGTGCGGTGTCTGTTGTTTTTTCCCCACTCGCTTGAACTGGAGCACACCTAGGACCACGTTCCTCAGCTTTCCCCACAGAAAGTATCCTCCTCTGGTGGTGGAGGGCCACGTGCTCTCCAACACCGCCTAGAAAAATGACATTTTTTTTTTATTTAAACGAATCTGTCTGACTTAAGAGTCAGATCAGTTGGTGTATTTCATCCTTATGTGGATGTACAGTACATACACCCACCTTGTTGTAGTACCCATAGGTGATGGCGTTGGGTTGAACTCCAGCTTTCTTCATCTCAAACAACACCTTGACAGCGAGGACTGGCTGGCTGTGCTGCCCACACAGCTGCAGCAGCACACGGTAACACACCTTGGACAGAAGACACCAGGATATTAAACTTCATATACAATGCTTAATGTGTATATAGTTGTGTGATGCCTTAAACAGTTTCTCACCTCATCTGGAGCCTGCAACTTCTTGTCCTGCATTTTCCTCAGCACATCGTAAGCTGTACGCAGAGCCCGAGCCTTTGAGTGACAGGTGTCAACAAAGCCTGGGAGGCAGATGAACCAGAGGCCATAGCAGTGGCGCAGCAGACACTTGGACCACATCTGAGGCATTGAAGAATAGGTTTTGGCGATCCTTTGAGCTGATTTGATCTCCTGAGAAAGAAAAAAACATCACATGTCGGGATCATTTATCATCCTCTAGCAACCCCATTGGCATTTTGCATTAACGATTCTTGTCACCATGATTGTGGAGAAGGAATGCAGCAGTAAAATGAGCTAAAATCTTAAAATAACAAACGTAAAAAAAAGAAAGAAATACTCTCAAATAAGTATCAGATTGAATAATAAAAAGGTACGTTGTGTTTTAAAACATCAAAAGCTGATAAAAGACAGGGAAAACAGGGAACATTTTAGTCTTTAGAGATTGTGTTTATAGATCAATAAAACCTTCTTCACCTCTAAGACTGAATCTATTTTAAATCTCTCACTACTCTAATGGCTGACCTGCTTAGAGCGCCTGAAGATGGCCGTGGGGCTAGCTGGGCTACTGTGACGTGAGTTCATGCCGGCTGAAGGAGGACTTGTTCCGTCCAGCGGTTCCAGTAGCTCAGCGTTCAGCACAGGGAATCCAGAGTAGCTGCAGAAAGACATAAAATCACTCATTGGCACATAAACTGAAATAGAGAACAATCCAACATTAACAGGGGAAAACCGAGTGATAAGCACAATAGTTTGTCTGACACCCTGTGAGCTTGAACACTGACATATCTATCCTAAAGCGAGGCTCAAAATAAATCACAAATCCCTTAAGCAGTAACACATTCTGCAACAACTGAGACATTTTACGGTATGTCTCTGCTTCGGGAGCTGCATTGTGTGCACCCAGGGTCGATGAGAAGTGCGTGTCAGACAAAAGAAACAGCCCGTCTTAAGAGATTGATCTGTGGTACCTGTAGCACAGAGGATGCTCCTCTCCCTGTGGTAGTGGGGGCAGCTCCGGAGGGTTGACGTACACCGTGTGCTCGCTGTGGTGGGATTCATCTAGCTCCATCAGTCTGGTTTCCTCTGGTCGCTCACTGTCCATCTGGGTTTCGAGAGAAAAACATATTTGTCATTTTCCCCTCTGTTTTGTCTTCTCAGCTTTCCATGAAACACAATGCAGCCTGGGGGCTTTTGGGCATCTGACACTGTCTGGGCCCTCTGATCAGATCAGCTGTGAGGCTCACTGAGGACAAACAGATGTCAGTAATGAGTCTGTCTACATCAGAAATATGGCTCATGCCCCATTTCCATTTATCTAAAAGGGCACTGCCAAGTCTGGGGGTTGATAATATGTTTCCCAAAAGACTGAATGAACCCAGGCTGCAGTGACCTGGACAAAATGATTGCCATGTTTCTCTAGGGAGATGAAACAATTAAATTGTACCACTTTGACAGCAGTGCTTCATATTAAACTGCCACATTTTCTTCAGCTCAGAATTGAGAGATCTACTATATGGAGAAACATGTAGAAACCTTTGCCTTCCTGTCTGACTTAGCAAAAAGACAACAGTAGCACTCCTTTGTGTTGCATTACAAAGTGTAGCCACATTCTCTTTTAGGAGAAAATCATGACAGAAAGCTTTATGGGAGATCATAAAAAGCCTGCTATGCTGATGTGCACGCACTTGGCTCATCGGAATCTATTACCAGCTTATCTTGGACACGAGTGTCACAAAAACATTAATATTTTGTCAGCTGCTGAATACCCAGTGCTACTGCGTTACAGGATTTGTTCCACTCAGTCAAGTGGATGATTCTGTCAGCTAACTCTCTTTGACCCTCGCTTCGATTCTGCTGTGCCCTTCCTCTTACACCCAAGAGGTCTTTCTCAATCACACACTCTTTGTCAACCTCAGCAGCATTGACGCTGAATGAATCAATGCTTCCACTTCTCAATAACAACCGCAATGACCACTTTAACAGGAGCTCCTTCTGTGTGCAGGATGTAATCGTGACTTCCTGATTGCACAAGTTTGTAAGAACAGAGATGTTTTTTGGAGGCTAGTGCAATGTTTTGTCTTTTTGTGTTACAACACATGTGTGGGCAGGTTGTGTTCAAAGCTGTCAAATCCTCAAATGAATAACCCTCTCACTAACAATTAGCAGGACAACATCCTCTGGGATTTCTACAAAAAAAAGCATTTTGACAGCTAAGGATAATCGCCTCCGTCTTTCTCCGTCATTCTTCTGTGTTATAATTTAGAGAGACTCTAAGTGCATAGTCATCTCAGTGAAAGGCGAGCACACATGATTAATTCCACTGTGTCAGCTCAGAGTCTCGAACAGTTCGGCATGACCTCTCTGTGCTTCATTAAGGCACCTGGTTCAATACTGCAGATAGCTGACACACACTGACAGCTAATGCACATCCTCACATCCAAGATGTCTCCTGCACTTTTAGCTCCACTCCCTTCCCCTCACTTTGGTTTATTCAGTACAGAAAGACAAAATACTCTGGGCTGAGTCACGCGCCAAGAACAAAGGAAAACACTTACAGCTAAAAAGGGAAAACTGTTTTCAAAAAGAATGAATTCCACAAACATAAAAGCTTCAACACAAGCTCTTACCTTGCCTCCAGTGGTGTATAGCTACCATAGGCCATGGTGACAAACAGAGCAGCAGAAAAGACAAAAGGCAGAACATCAGAAAAGAAGAAGAGGAGGGCAGTAGTCGAAATTGCAGAAAAGAAAACACAAAATAACTTGAAGTAGCTGAGGATACTATAGATTAGGAAAGCTCAGCATTGATGTTCAGACCAGGCTCAAGGGAGATGCTTTTTACAATTTAAATATATTTGTTTATTTCGATTAGTTCCTGTTATTTACTTATTAAGGCCTTCACATTAAACCAAGACCTTAATTAAGACATCCTAATTGAGAGGACAGCAAGTGATTAATCTTGCCTCTAAATGCCTCAGCTGTGTCTCCTATGGGACCAGGCGATATATAGTTATTGAGGAATTTGTTCCTACTTGTTTTGATGAATTGTCTCTGACACAAAAAATCCATAGTAAAGATTTGCTCCTCACCTTATCAACACATTCATCAAAGAAGGCCAGGCTGGCGTCTTTATCACTGACGAAAGAGCACTCCTCTATGAAACGGCTGAACATTTGAGTCTTTGTCATGAGGGAGTAAAACCTTTGGTGGGAGCGGTCTCTGCTCTTGAGAAAACCTGTGGCACAAAAGACATTATGCTGTAATGATAAACATGACATGTGGGCATTGATATAAGATTATAAATTATTGTACATTTAGTCATCAAGCCGGTTTGGAACGTTAGCGGGGTCAACATGCAGGCTTAACCAACATTTACAGGAAATGAATACTGTGATATGGAACAATTTGTTCTCGGCTGCTCCGCTTGCATAAGAGCACACAGATGTGAGGGGACATTGTGCTGTTAATCATGGCCGCTTCTCCGGTTTGTCATCCAAGCCTAATTTCCACTGAGGCTTCGGCTAAATCACTAGAGTCATTTCAGCTGTGATTTAGGCCAAACTTAGATGAAGGAGCACTCAGACCTTAACCCCCTGTCCTGCTTCAGCCCTGAATCACGTATAGGCATGACAAAATAGCTTATCAGCGTGTTTTTGTGATTGAATAAGTTAAGGTATTGCAGTTAAAACTGAAGTGTACCTTGTATGTCGAAGAGGGAACTGGCATCGGTGGTCTTTTCAGAGGGGGCTTGTGTGATGGGCAGCAGGCAGGAGCGGTAGCCTCGCAGGATGGCCGCCATGAAACGCAGGAAGGCCTCCTGGATCTCCAGCTCCAGAGTGTGGAGGCTCTTCCCCCCGTTGAGCTCACTGTCAGTCACTGTGTGCTCCATATGCACATCCTCCCGGTTCAGCTGACCACCTGAGGGCACACGACAACACAGAACGCATGAGCACATGAACAACAAAAGATATGCTCATTTAAAACCATCGAAATGAAGCACAAAATATTATGCAGTTATTGTTGTTATCAAAAAGGTTAGGTGTTATTTTTTTAAACGAGCACACAACTCTGATTATACATAAGTTTGCCAAAATGACAGTTATTTATTTGACCTTCTAAAATGCATTTGGCATAGTGAAAAGTAATGCTGACATACTTTCTGACAGCTTGACTGCAAAAAATAACCAGCATAAACTAAGCCAAGGTCTTTTGTTACAATGCTAACTTGATGATGTTTAGCATGTTTATTGTTTACCATGTTCAGTGTTGTATTTGAATGTGTAAGCAGGACAATATTACTAAAGAAGTATAGCTGAGCAGGGGTAAAGTCATTAGTTTCGCAGGTATTTACCTAAAGACCAAGAACTGGACAAACAAATAAATAAATATAATATAAGGAGTGCTGTGCCCATTTGGCCGATAGCTTCTTTCTCTAGAAACCGCTCGAGACACTTTCACACTCGACACTGCACTTCCTTGGGTCGTCTCAAATGCACCCACTGAAGTGTGAAGTTGATCGGATAAACGGTTGTCAAGAAACTGAAAGACTTCTTGTAACATGATGACTCGAGAGAAAAATCGGAATTAATTCTAAAAGCTGTACTCATTATTTTGTGCCAATCATTCTCGAAAAGATATGTATTTCACGTGATAAATGAAGACAATGAATATTTGGTGGTGCTAAAGGAAGCTATAATACTCTTAAGAAGCACCCTACTGCAGCCAGAGACAATGCAATTCACTTTGCAGGTATTTGCAAAAACAAATACAATTTTAGATGATGGAACTGGAAGATAAGTTAGAGATCACGAAAGATTACAGTTTGTATTGAATGACTGTACCAAATGTTATGGCAATCTATTAAAAAGTCAGTATTCATCCTCTGGGGACCAAGAGTCTGTAAACAATATTCACTCTGAACCAAAATGGTGGAACAACAATGCCAGAGAGCAACACAGCTTTTAGCAAGCAATTCATTTTTTTTTATACTTATCGTGATGTATGACAATTTTCATAATTTGTTCAGTTCAACTAAACAACGGCGTGAAAGCAGGAAACATCAGAGATAAATGTTAATCGGCTGCAATCAAAGAGCTTCTTCCTAGGCTGGTAATTCATTTTAACAATGTTTAACCATCACAAAGGAGAAAATGCATTGTAGGGAAGAGGCTGACATTTCTGTTTTTATAGACCCCAATACATTTAGCCACTTGATATGCTGAAATTTGAGTATAGGGGTGAAAGCATTTCTGGGAATTGCAGTAAATGACTAATCTAAGTACATCTCGAGCAGGCAGGTGGAGCAGGAGCAGATGAAGACTAAATTACACTTCGTATCTCCTGGGATGCACTATTGTGGTTTCATATAGCAGTGTAAGCATCCAATGAGTTTCCTGTAAAATGGTCTGTAAAGGCTGGATCAACAGGCTCGAGATAAATTATTCATCAATCCAAATATAAAAGGCCACATCAGCATCAGACTGGACTCACCCTCAGCGAGCTGCTGATAGATCTTATTCAGTGTATTCAGAAGGTGTTTACAGGCTCTCCTTGGCAAGATTTTCCACGTTAAAGCCTTCTTGTCTTCTTTTCTGAAAGCACAGCATATGGTTTTCATTAAAAGGGGAGGACAGTCAAGAAACATTGAAAAAGATATAAGGAGGGAGACGGATTAACTGACATCAGCACTGACAATTTAATCTTTTGCAAACAGCTTTTTAAATTGATGTGGGAGACCAGCGTTAATCCAAATGTGCTTTTGTGTATAACATTTCACATTCCAGCTCATATCATTACATAAGATGCTCTCACTGACAGTTACAGATAACCTTGGGAAGAACTTTCAACATCAGACCTATAAAAACCTAAACCATGGGTAGATTATTTTTGGCTGGGTGTTTTAAAGTTAAAGGTGGACATATATCACAGAGAGGTTGAAGTTAGAGGGGACTTACTGGGAGATTGTGTTTGTGTCCAGATCCACGCAGCTGATGTCAGATGGGGGCACATAAAGGTCAAAGTATCGAGAGTCCACACCCACAATGAAAGGGCAAGGACAACTTAGCACACCGGCCAGAGCCAGCGGGCACAGAGGGATGTACGGGCACGGCCAGTGGAAGGGGAAGATCATCTGAAAAGGATTATCAAAAATTACAATATGATCGATTCATACACGAGACACAAGAGATTTAGTGAGATCCTCATCAATCTTTCCGATTTCTTTAAATAATACATGGAGAGTCTCTGCGATGGCTCCCTGTGAGCTACAGCATCAATACCAACATTTTTTATTGGTTTTAAAGCTCTTAATGGTCTTGGGCATATCGGATTTGACCTATGAGCCCTGGGTGTTCTGGTACTGGCCTTTTCATCAGACCCAAAGTGAAAACAAAGATAAACTCAAGACCCAGCTTTTTAATTTGGCTTTTAACTGAATTGTATTTTATTCATATATTATTCTTATTTTATTCCTTTTTACTACATTTTTGAGTTTTCTATTATTATTTTGTTCCTGATTTTTTCAGTCCTGCATTTGTATTAAGTGCTTTTTAAATGAAAAAGCTATGTGTTACTCTTATACCTAGGAAGTGGGAGATAGTAATTTTGTATAAATTGTGGTTGGTTTGTGAAGCACTTTGAGTTAGCTTTGTGTATGAAAAGTGCAATATTAATAAAGTTTGATTGGATTTGAAATGACTTACAGACACGAGGGCCTCTGTAACACTTGTGAGCACAGCTGGGCGCAGGGAGTGAACCAGGATCTTATGCTCGGTGACGGCCAGCACCAGCAGAGTGGCTGCATTCTTCGGGCCCAGATTCAGCAGTAATGTGGACAGACTCCCACCACTAAAAACACAAATTAAATAAATGGTTTTAAATTAAGAATTAATCAGATATAGTATGTGTTGATGTAATAATGTGGTATGTTAGTGACGTTTCTTTACCTGAGAGGCAGTGGAGAGGACACAGGTTGGCTCAGCATCAGACTGTCATGTGGAGACAGCTGTGGAAGACACACAGGAGAGTGTTAGAGCGGGAAGGGATTAAGCTCACAACTAAAGCGGGATTAAATACATTTTAATCAAACAAAATGATGCAAGCATTCAGATTTGAGGACAATTTCACATTTTGAGCTCACCTGCACTAGGATGCGTGGTCTCTGAGTCGAGGGGAATGGCACATTTTGCATGAAGTGAGAGATGTGCCTGCAAGTAAAATAAAAAGGACTCAACTAAGCAATAAGGGCAAGACAAAGACATTTGAAGCAGAGGGACTGACAGACATCAACAAAGAGAATGAAAACAAATCTTACTTTTCAATAGGCAGGGCATGTGGGCCAGAGATGGAGTATCTGTAGAGGAAAGTGAGAAAGCTCCTGAAGGACTGGAAGAAAGGCCAGTGGGAGAGCAGGCAGATGCTCTTGTTGCTGTAAACACTCCGGCTCCCATCAGACCCCAGATCAGAGCTTGGCATGCCGAGCTGCGAGCGCTGACGCTCAGACAGATCCTCCTCTGAGAAAGGCTCATAGAACTGGATGGCCGCTCCGTACACCTGCAAGCAAAAAGATCACAATGTAATCTGATCATCTGAATAACAAGTATCCAGAACAAGCACAAGAACACAGATAAAAAAGACTTGCTTGCAAGCATCCTGATGCAAACTTCACAAAGTAACAAGCCACAGCAGTCACAGGTCCATTGAAATAACGTATTAAGGTAAGCTGTTGTGGCTGCTTCACAAGAGAGTTTATCATAATAAATCAGCTAAATCTTCTTATCCGTCCTTTGAAGTTGTTCCTCCCAAATAATGAAACAAAAAGATTCCAGGCGTAAAGTACCAGGGGACTCGTCTGCAAACTAGAGGTTGCAGGGAACAACAGTGAGCACTGAGGCAGTCAGCGTTTAAAACTTATGTGACAGCCCAAGTGGTGCACGAGCTATCCATTATTCAAAAGATGAGCTGCAAAAAATATTTTATGCTGCATTGCTTTCAAAGACTTCAGCCTTTTAGTATTCCAAACACAACCCTTAGACCATTTTTGATTCCAGTCAAGGCCTGAAGTTCATTACAATTGTCTGGTTTTCTACGAAAAAGTACTGCAGTTCATCAACAAACTAATCCATGAGGGATTATAACGCACAGGGAGGAAGTTGGAGAGGCTGGCTGAAATGATGCAATTAAGGGACAATTTAGGTTTTGATAAGCAGAAATCTAATTAATGAACGATGATGTAAATAAAAATCGCAGGTCTCTGAACAGAGTGGAGGATCAGTATGAATGTTTTTGAGTGTTTTGCAAAGGCAAAAAAAAAAACGTCATTATGAAAAAGGAACATGATTATTGGTAACACAAATGTAAGGAGGTTGTTTTACCTTTTCTCCAGAGGCACCCGTCAGTACAAATGTGGAAAAAACAGGCAGGGAGTGTTTGGTGTGTGCTGGCCAACACTCAACCATTGCCCCCATGGGCAGGCAGAACATAGGCACGGACTCGGGCAGTGGGAAGGACTCATAGTCCTCTTCAGGGTACCTACACAGCAGACCTGGACACCAATACACAAAATACTGTATGAAACAGTTGTCATAACTCCATTGTATTTTCATTTACAGGCAGAATACATGAATGAAATGCCCTCGTTGAGAATTCTTAAGCACTTAGCTCATAATACAAATTCTGCACACATCTTTACCTGCTTTGTATGCGATTGTGTTCGCTTTAGCCAGAGACTTCTTGTAACAAAGGTAGACTGAGGATCCCCACTGGAATAGGAGAGAAGACATTACAGATCAATCAAAACCTGCATTATTCATAAAGACACACTGGAGATGTGATTGTGTTTTCAGTGTGTTAACCAACCATGCTGCTGTTGAGGTTCTTGTCCACCTTGCAGAAGGTGTGGGGGGGCGTCTCCCCCTTGCCGGGGATGATGATGCAGACATCAGTGACGGCCAGTGAGGTGTGAGGCTGGCTCTTGGCTGCACGGCGGTAGGTGATGTAGATGCGCTGTGACGAGGAGCTGCTGATGTTGGCGGGGCGACCTGAGGGCGTGGTCTGGACGATGTGACATCCAGGTTTCAGTTTCTCTTTCCACTCATACAGAATCCTGAAACCGAAAGACGTGTTGGGTAAGTTTGAAACAAGAAATCTTAAAGAAATATCAGTGGAGTGCTCTGATCATGTATTAATGGAAGAGATGTCAAACTAGAGGATGTGTTTAAAGCAGATTAAAGTGACCCAAGGCAAAGAAGCGATTAGTGGTGCTTGCTGAGTAAAGGGTCAGTGACTGAGGATTACTACTTACCCAAGATCTGTCAGTGGGGGCTTATCTCTGCCTCGTTTGAAGCACAGGAATATCTGAGGGCCCCTGAGGCTGGCTGCATTGAGCTCTGCAGAGAGGCCTGAGGGGGTGCTTTCAACACAGGTGAAACCCGGGGGCACCTCTTCACCCAGGGAGCGGATCACCACAGCTACGTCGGTGATGGGGGCGTTTGGTTTCACAGACTTGGGACAGGCATCATCAAAGTGGAGCTCGTCCTCCAGAGGCTTGGATGAGTCGGTGAAACCGGCAACCACAAAGTAGTCGGCTACACGAGGCCCCTTATCCTCCATCATTTACCATTCCCACACTGCGGGCTGAAAAGAGAAGGGCAGGGAGGAGGGGGCTTCCGTTATGCATTTGAATGATACTGCTAGCTGTGGTCTTTCTTAAAAACAAAAGAGAAAATATGCGTTCGCCATCAGGAAAGTACCTCTCTGAGCATACTGTATTAATTGTCTCCCTGAATCAACACACAGACCGAGATTCCATGCAACATGTAAAATAGACATACGCTTTAACAAGTGCATACTATATTAAAGAAACATCAGTATATAATGAGAGCATCTGGAAGCATTTAGTGGGCATTCCTGTCTGCAAAAACACCATATTTCAAAAAGAAATATGGGAGGGCTTAAGACCACTGACCTCGCTATATGCCATGACCGATTATGTAAAATAAAACACATGCCTTTGTAGAAAGGAAAAAAAAATTGTGCAGAAGGGAAAAGTACCAGAACAATAACAGAACATTGGTAAATGAAGAGGGGGTGCATCGAAGTGCAACGAAAGGTTATTCTGAGCTCTCAGCAAGGTAATAATCAGACGACATATTCTGCGCTCAACAATGTCGGGAAAAAGAAAGCAGTAGAAGAAGTGCCTGTGAGTCAGCTTGTTATTCTAGCTTCATCACAAAGCCTGGAAGCGCTCTCTGCTCTGTGCTGGCTTATTGTGCTTTTGCTGAAGAGCCTGCTTTATCTCCCTCAGCAGGGCCTCCACACTCACCAGCACACTGATAAACAGCTGCCTATTATTGCCCCACTGGGATGTGAAGGAGTTAGCATAAAGTTATTCCCCTCCTGTGCGCTGGATGTGTCACTGCGAGGAATCCTGGCACACGAGAAGCTGTGACCATATCTCAACCACTTAGGACTTGGGCTTTAAAGCTAATGGATGTGTGTGCTGTTCCCTGACTGGACGAGTGATTGAGTAGGAAGCTAAGCACTGCTTACAGGCTTACGGCGTAAAACTCAATGCTAACATGAAAACATGGAAAGAAAGGAAGATAATCTATAGTAGCATGCACATATCTGAGCCTACCAGGAACCATAACACTATTCAGAAACCAGTTACTAACTACATTTGGAGAAATATTTTCATGTTTCATAAGCCTGCTCATTTGCTCAGTACATCAGAGAGTTGTCTTTCATAATCATGAATTATCATCATGAGGCTGCCCATTAAGTTGCAGGGTTTTGGCCTACATGTGTTTACGAGTGTTTTCCCTGATTAACTGGCTGACAGCTGTTCAGATGAGTTACTTTGTGCTCTGCAGTGTTGAGCCATGGGGATATAACTGATGACTCAGCAAGCAGAACTGCAGAAAATGCTATATTTCTATAAATATATAGTTGCACTTATAGATAAAACAACTAGTTTTAATCATATTCACTTTTATTGTTATAATTATAATTCAGTTTTTATGAGCTGTACCATCAGTTTCTGAAAAACTGAAAGTTCTGTGAATGTTTACACTCGGGATGTGTTGTTGTGTCTACCATTGATGCTCCTTTTAAGAAGGTATTCTTTTATCACTTTTTCATGTTGCTCCATGAGTTAAACTTTTTTCTAGCACTTACAAACAAGTGGCACAAAAGCAATTTTACTGAGAAGAGTAATATTAAAGACACCTTTTTTTAAATGTTCCATTTTGGTGTGGCAATAAAAGAAGATGAATGCTGTCAACTCCTATTATATCGAATTACTATTGAAGCGTTTTGACAGCAGATGATGTGAAGAAAATATACCACGTCACGGACTTCATATATGTGGATCAGTATTCCAAATAGATTAATGTATGTAGTTGGCAAGTATCATTTTGAGAATTTGTATTATTCAGGTCGCTCAAAGATTCACAAACTTTCTATCGTCACTGTAAAAGCTTTCAGTCATGATGAAAATGCTGTTAAACACAACGGTTTTGATCAAATCAACTGGCATATTTTCACTGCCAACAACCAAAGAAAACATTTCTCTTTTCCGTAGCTCCCTCCTTCTTTTAAGTGACACATTACTTATGCCAGTCTGTATAATACCTCCTCTCAGTAGGTATCAAATATGCTGCTAAATATAAAAGCGATGGCATGCTGGAAGTGTCGTTTAATACTTGGAAGGTTCAGGATTAAATATAGATGTAATCTCTAGCTCCAACTACGACTACAGTACATCCTCTGCATCTATTCCTCCCCCTCAGGACTCGCATGCCCAAAATGATATCTAATCCTTACCATAGCAACAACATCAAAACTGAACAGAAATTGTGAAAATGTTTCCCCTCTAGTGCTGAAACGAGCCGGGAACATGCAAGTTGTCTAACAGACCGGGTCACTACCACAGATAGATTCTGTTCAAAAGATACACCTAAAATTGAACAACTATAATAATAGTTTCTGTATGTATTTATAACGAGTTAACTGTTGTACATTAGTATCTGAGCTTCATATTGCTCTGCAGGCTTCACTCCAATAGAAAGTTAGCCTATAACTGTCATTGTGTTGTTTGTACACGGTATTATATCCCTTCGACTGTTCAGTCCCTCAGGCTAGATTAAAACAAATGTGTCTTCTTTAATCCTTTGAGATCTGCTTCAATGAAAAAAAGCCTATTAATAAACCTGACTCAAACACTCAATATTTCTACATAATTTTCAATTCTCTTCCTGTTCAATTATTGTAGAAAATCCTATGTTAGGCCATGACTGGAAGTGAGTCACTCAAGGCCTCCCCACAAACTGCAATCTTTTCATTCAAAACCGTTTTTTGTTTGTTTTGAAAGAAGCACAAATAAGGACACGGCGGATTTCCTCTTCTTGGTAGCTACCAGGCCAACTTCTCCATTCCACTAATGTTTTTATGAGTCAACTCCATCAGGATGTTTTGCGATTATGACAGATTGATGATATTTTGTACCACTTGAGCCATAATGTTCCCAACACTTAATTTCACCCTGAAGGAGCCAAGCATTTTGATTTTCTGAACACATTACATTTCTTTATGTACTCCAAGGGCTTCATTTAAAAATATTGCTACCTCTTGGTTGTACCATTGATGGATAGAAATAAAACCGTAGTATCTAGGGAAACATTAGGCACTCGACTAAAATCAGAAATATTACGTTTATTTTGGTTCGCAAAACCAGTTTGTAAAGAACTGTCAGTTTGGACAAAACTGTTATTTGACAATGGATGTTATTTATTCAAAGATTAAAGAGTGATACAATATGTCAAAATGCTTTCTTGAATGAAATGAAATTCTATAAGCAATTGGAGAAGTTTCAATTTTGTCGTCCACACCTTTGAATATTTCGTACATGAAGGTTTATTTGTTCTACATTTTGCCCCAAATAGCCATGCAGGATTTTGAAATGTATCTTTTAGATTTAGCCTCTCTTTACACTGCATGCAATGTTGTGATGTGAAATCAAGGCCTTTGGCTTCTGCACTGAGCATCACAGTGTTGTTGCAATGATGACCCCAGAGACAGAGGCAGGCTGCTGGACACTCAGGCTCTGCGGGGATTAAAGGGTTGTGCTAACAGCAGGAGGGCATGGAGGATGGGCAATTTGATCTGGAGAGGGAACCACCACCACATTTCACTCGCATCTGTTCCCTCTTAGCCATAAAGAAAACCCCTCATCAGCCATTTGCATTCCTTATGTTTGACAGGGGAGACCCTGGCTGCTCAAAGAGGAAACCACACACGCCCAGGATAAATAGAGCAGAACGATGGAGGAGAAAATATCACAATGTGGTGCTAGAAAACATGCAAAAGAACCCTGCATTAAAAGCTTGCAACCTTGCATTTTATGCGATGCTTATATCTGGTCTACCACAAATCCAGCAAATGTGCCTTTAAAAAAACACAACTGACTGGAGCGGCCACAATACTACTGAGGGGGTTTCTCCTCTGTCCACATCACAAGAAGCCATCTTATGGAACATCATCAACATGGATTAATTGACGCACAGTACATATAATAAATAACATTAAGCCTGCAATGCTCATTATAAAGCATTACAATATTATTGCTAGACGACACAATAATGTAATATGTTAACTGTGTCGGTCAGTTGTCAATCTTCCAACACGAAAATAATCAATCAAAGACCTCGTTTGAACCGCTAACAGACACAATCACAAACAAGATGACAGTATATAAGAAATAATCGTGAAAAAGACCTTCATAAGCGTGCGGGCGTCGTTTGTTTTTATTCTTAGTAAAAGAAGAATCTACTCACATCGCGGTTAAAAGATGATCAGTCGAATATGAGCCTGCGTAGAAACAAACCCCAGGTTTCTGTTGTAGGAAATATTAATCCTCAGTGGTTGCTTTGACTATTTGTTTCACTGTCTTAATGTTTTATCGTTACAAAAAATTAAATGTCCAGAGGACTGGATGAATGCGAACAGCCTGTGTAGTCCCGAGCTGCGCTTTATCCAGACCTGCGCGGGTCACGTGACTGATTACAACCTCCACTGACGTCACTGATGACAAGGCTGACAGCTGTGACAAAAGTAAAACAAACGTCTGAGATGTGAGGAAATGTTTTATGTAAAATAGTTTATAATGAGAAGCTCGAATGCATATAAGAGGAATAGGAAAACACATTTGTGTTCTCTTAAAAGCCTAATTATTATCATTATGGTTACCAAAGACTATAATTTTTAAGACTGTGATTATTTCTGTTGTTTATTTAACATTATTGTTTTTATTATTGATATGATTATTGTATTAATATATAACTCATCCTCTAGATATTGTTGCCCAAACACAAGGAATAGCATGTTATTAAAAAAATAAATAAGCAAAGGAAGGATAAAATATATTTATTTGATTAACTGTCGATTAAATGTAAATGTTTTGCATGTCATTTATTTAATTTTTCAGCTGATGTAAAGATATTTAATTTAATTCCACCCAAAAAATAAAACATCAGATCCCGACACCTGAGAAACTGGAATTCGCACATTTTGGGGTTGTTTGTATAAAAGATTACCGAGTTATCTACCTGGCTTTTTATCTGTTTTCTGGCATTTCACTGAATCAAAATTACCTTAACATTACGGAAATGTAGGTGAACAGGTTAATCTCTATCTATCTATTAAACATGTGAGAAGTGCAGAGAATAAAAAAAACACATAAACAATTTTATTTGTTAACTTTGAAGAAATGCTTAAACTTTTTCTGATAGTAACTGCAGTCAGCATGACACAATGTCTCATTTTTGGACGGGCTGAACTGATGCAGAGGAGTGAGAGTGCCTGATATGGCTAGAGACAACATGGCCTATTGGATTGCCCTCTGCTGCCCTTCTGTGGTGATGCCAAGACATACAGTTCTGTTGAAATGTACGAATGTCCATATTTGTGTCCCGGAAGATTGCAGGTCTTGCTGTGTAATATTTGATGTTGTAATTATCTTTATGATAATGAAACCAACAGGGTTTTGACATTGTAGGTTTGTTTTTGTCCATGACAGTCACATACATTTGAAACTAAAAGATTGCTTGGATGAAAAAATAGGATATAAGAGAGGCAGAGTTAAATAAATCTAATGTTACCATCACACTGTGCACTGTTTGCCTCTTTTCAGTTGAGAAGATTTTGTTGAATAAGAAAAAGGAAAAATATGAATGTTTTTTTTAATGAAAAACCTGAATACTTCAAGCTGATTGCCTATAGCTCTTCAGCAGCAACAGACAGTGTCAGTGGTTTTCATTTATCTGTCTGAGATGTAATCATACACAGATTGAAATCTGACTACAGTCAAGGTTATCCGTGCAGAAAGGGGAAACAAATTATCATCTGCCTCCCAGGCTTTCTCATCACACAGGGATGTTGCCTTGCATTCAGATATATGTGTTCACAGGAAAAGAGGCAAGGTGCTGAATCTCTGAAATGAAGTGAGTTCAAACTAATTATACCTGCAGTTTATACCAGAATGTATTATGTAGCCTACTAATACAATTACTGTAGACCAAACAGAGCCACTTCAGTGGATCAAACCATCCACTTCCATTGCTGTTTTAAAATAATATTCACATTACAATAATCCTTCCAAAGGGACTTCCAATAGGGGTTAGGGGGACAAAATCCTCTTTCTGTGCTGAAATACATTTAAAAGTTAATCTGGAGGAAATGTGAGGCTTCTGAGTTAGAAAAAAGAGGAGGGTGTCCTCTTGGTTAAAGTATTTTCCCTCATTAGGTTGTGTTATCACTTGAAGGGATGGAAACCAAAAAAGGGAATTTAATATTAAAAACAATACATCTTACTTCAACTGTAAAAGCCTCATATAAACTTCAGATATATTTTGAAAGTGTGGATTGTGTCCCCCCTCTCTAAGAAGCAATTACACTGAACAAAAATATAAACGCAACACTTTTGTTTTTGCTCCCATTTTTTATGAGATGAACTCAAAGATCTAAAACATTTTCTATATACACAAAATAACAATTTCTCCCAAATATTGTTCACAAATCTGAAAAAATCTGTGATAGTGAGCACTTCTCCTTTGCCGAGATAATCCATCCCACCTCACAGGTGTGGCATATCAAGATGCTGATTAGACAGCATGATTATTGCACAGGTGTGCCTTAAGCTGGCTACAATAAAAGGCCACTCGGAAACGTGCAGTTTTGCTTTATTGGGGGGGTCTGGGGGGGGTCCGAAAACCAGTCAGGTTTAACCCTAACCCTAACCCTAACCCTAAAACATTTTTTAATGTGCCAGTGGGTGACATGTTAGGGCTAGGGTTAAACCTGACTGGTTTTCGGACCCCCCCAGACCCCAGAACAATATTTGAGAGAAATGGTTATTTTGTGTATTTATAGAAAATGTTTTAGATCTTTGAGTTCATCTCATGAAAAATGGGAGCAAAAACAAAAGTGTTGCGTTTATATTTTTGTTCAGTGTAAGTGAGGGAACTCGATGGAATGTCTAATATGGGAATGTCTATTACATATTGAGTTTTAATTTGGGCAACTGACTATTGTTCTAGGCATAACAAGTGGTCATAATTAAATTTCATATTATTGTCAGTCAAGATCCCTGACTTTATAGTAACTGCAAAGTACAATGGTTACTGTATAAAACACGAGCCTGAAGTCATTTCATCGGGCAGAAACATGAATATGTCACATCACTTGACTTGTTTTGCAAGAGCAATAAATCAAAACACAGTCAGCACCTGTGGGCGTTCCACTCCGTCAAATAACAAGGAGAATAAAAAAAAAAATGGCCCCCCTGAAGAAGGCTTGTCAATACACTTCTGCTGTGGGAAACTGAGCATACATGGGAACAGCCTATTGAGACTAAAAATAGCAAAGAGAAGTGAGTATTTTTAAGCTTAACAGAGTCATCTGAACAGAGAATTTTTACTGGTACAGCACCTTCTGTTTTATCTCAGGATACTCAGAAAGGGGGCTACATGGAGAAATAAAGAACTATGTGTAAGGGGTTATTATGAGATTTAAAAGAAGACCAATACTGTGACAGCTTTACTGTCTGTCGTGCAGAAATACAATCAGTCATCTTTAAGGTGTAAGCCAGCATGTCACTATTTATGATTAAAGACATTATGATTTATAGACAGTCAATATCCCTGATGAAAATTACAAAATAAATGACCGTATTGCAGCCTGATGTAATTAGCAGAAAATACAAAAACCTTGACACAATGCAGATAATATGTCATGCAAGCCACACCAGTATGACAAGCCTCCTGCATTGTTGTTGTTGTTATTCTATACCCAAAGGTCGTGTAAGAAACCGTTATGCCAGACTGGTTCACTAAGGGGTCCCCATTTCATGAATAATTAATCTTGTAGACTCATCCATATTAAAAGCTTGACACCTGCATTCAAGTTTAACCGTTGCCTTGTAAAAAAAAGATGTTGGTTAAGTTCCTCTCAGTGTTCTATAGGCCTCTTTCATTACATTTGCAAAACAGTCATATAATCAAGGATTTACTTAAATGTTTCCATTTAATATTGTGTTTGTCAAACATGTCTATGCATTGCAAACCTACTTGAATAATCTTTAAATTAGACGTTGCTATTTGTACAAACTCTGCCATGTGCTTTATTTCTTTGAAAAGTTGCCTTTGATTAACAAGATATTTGAACTTTCAGAAATAATCATTTGATTAAAAAGTTTGAAAAGCCCTTGTCTTAGATTTCAGTCCATCAACATAACGGTTGCATATTTTTTGATCATTCTTATGAAGCTGTCCCCTAACATGTGAACGTCATTTATGAAAACACAGGTCCTACCGAGATTTGAACTCGGATCGCTGGATTCAGAGTCCAGAGTGCTAACCATTACACCATAGAACCACTGTGCATGCAGGCTCGTGTTGTTACTTAATCTAGTTACATTACTTTAATGGTTTGGCCTTTGTAAGTGTCTGGATATAATTAGCTGTGATTTTATTTTAGAGGCGAACATCGATTAACACCCATACAAAAATAAAACTTACTGTTGGTTGCATTTCTTCACCCATTCGCTCACGTGCAGTCATCGTGGCTGCTCCCTGGTGGCCAACAGGAAGAATAGCAGCGTTTAACTTAACATATTTCCCTTTTCCGTTTGTGCGAGTTTAGTCATTTCCAATAACTCTATGCATGAGTTTTATTTTCCACGAGTAAGCCCCAATGATTAATGAACTCCGTTTTAATTAGGGGTTTCATAATGTGGGCACTGTGAAGCCATTTGACTTTGAACCGCCATTATTGCTATAATATGCAGTCTGTAGGCCTTGCAGGCAACAGGACTAAATGTTGACCCAGTTCGTCATATGACATGATATTGGATACAATTTTGGCTTCATAGTGGGTAAACAATTCAAACTTAAATCAGTGAAACAATAACAAAAAAACTTCCACTTGGTCAATGTCATGATAGATCCAATAACTGATTTAAATATTAATATTTTACAAGCATTTTTGTGCATTAAGTCTATTGCTCGAATTTCCTTGTGCTAATTGAATTACCTTGTGTTGAAAGGTGCTCTATAAATAAACTTGCCATGCCTTGCTCATTCTTCAAAAATGATGACTACACTGTGAATCACAATAAAACACCACTTTAGATAAAAAAAGAAGAAATGTCATTGAAATGTCTGTCTTAGCTTTAAACCAATCTGGAAACGACCAAAGTGTCTTCACATGGTCTTACTGACCTCTATAAGGATTTAGAATATATTTTGTCCATAAAATGTTCTAGGCTTACTTTTAAAGAGCGTATTTGTGTGGAGTTATGTGTGTCAAGGTACATTTTGATCTGTATTGGAGAGCAGTAGACACGAAAGAAGTGAAAATGATCAGCCTGTCTGGGATGAATACTGATTATGCATTAAGAGTGGCTAAAGATCCAGCTCTGGTGTGATGGATCCTCACAGTTCCTGTAGCCGGACGTGACTGCAATAAAGATCTGCAGCTGAGCTCTGCTATGGACTCATCCACAGCAGAGTGCAGTCAAATGGTACACGTTTAAATAAAAGCTTTAATAAACGGAGCAAAGATTCTTGATGGAAGTAATTAATCTGCAAAATATAAACTTTAACAGAGGTAGTCATGTGCTGTAGAATGTATTATATTCCCTTAAATGTATACCACCCTGGCTTTAAACATCCTGCTTCAGGCTGAAGTGAAAGTGACAGGTTATCCAGCAGCAGTGTGGTCAGCATACAGGTGCAGCCTCTTGAGAAAAAACCAAAGGGGCAACTCTGTCAGAGCATTTGGAGGTATGGCCTCTTCCCACAGGCAGCCTCTGTGAGAAACAGCTTTGGCTAAAAGATGTAGCTGACAGGCTGACTGCAGCAGAACGGATTATGCCCAAGGCCTGCATTAGTGAGGCAAAGTCCTGCAGTTCTTCTTGCCCCTGCAATATTTTACAACATTTTAATAATCAGCCTGGAGACAGTGGTACTGCGAATTGATAGATTGTCCTCGTTTTTTTATTCAATGTGTCGCATCTATGCCCACCAATACTGAGTCTCCTCGGTCGTGGTCTGAAAAGAAACGTGGCCTCTTGTTGCTAAGGTTGGTTGTTGTGCTGCAGCTTAATTATATGCTATTTTGGTAGACATTTATTTATCAAATGTTCTACATGTTACTTGTTGCTTTATGCATTTGACTGTGAAAGCGGTGAACTTATTTAATGAAAAGTACAATACAAATACAACTGCCTTGCCTTGTTGCACCAGTCAACATGGCAGTTGAATATTGTTAGCTTTTGTACATAGGCCTGTGTGAATATTAATTTGATTAAGTTAAACAAACATTGTATAAGTTAATTATCCCATGCATTACACTGAAATCAGAATAGGAATAGAAGAAACTTGTCTTTTTCACTTTTAGGATTATATTTATAAAATTATTAATGTGTAAGAAAAGGGAACAAATTCTGTTAGGAAATACAACTTCATAATAACAATGAGTCAACGCTCCATAAATCCCTTTTTTTCCCTTTCTGTCACAGAGAGCACATCAGCAGCTCCCCAGCAGCAGTACCTGCTTTCGAACATGAGTAGTTGTTTAAGCACCTTTTTAACAGGAAGTCATGCCGAGATCAATTTGATTTTCACACAGCTTGAGCTTTTCACCTCCAGTATGTGCTCCTTAAACTGACATATAATAATTTAAATTATAGCTCTGTTCTGATGCTGTTCTCTAGGCTCTCTCTCAACTGTGAGAAACCCCATTCGTTGCTGGAAGGGAGTTCAACAAGCTGAAAAATAATATAAAAACCTCTCTTGAAGTGCTCACCCGCTGACCCCACCTCTTCAGGCCTCTCTCTCCTTCCAGCTCTTTCTGAAGTACTCAGTTTTATTTGGTCCATTAGCTTCTTGACTCACTGGCTGCATTTCCTTTCAGTGGGCATCACTCAGGGCTTGTTGGCTGTCAGCTGGGCATGTCCATCATCTGTCGAGCTCTGGACAATTGCTGACTACAACTAAATAACTCCTCTACCCTAGTAAGCAGTTCACTTTAACTCTTAACAGGTCCCATACAATGTCATATTTTAAAACAGCTTTCTTTATAGTTATCCACAGTGTTGCTGTTTACCACAACACATTGTTTGTACTGCTTCAGATGCTTGTTTAATAATGATAATGTATGCAGTGTTGGTGTTGTGGAGGATGAACTGAGTCAAAAGTTCCTGTTAGACAGGAAGTTAAAGATGAACTTTATACCTAACAAACACACATGTTGTCCTTGCAGACCTCCAGTGATTCTACTCCTCAGCTAGCTGCAATGGAAAAAGTTCCTTACTGAATAAAGTGACCCTGAAGTATTTTGAAAGCAGACATTATGAAAGCTGGTTGAATTTTCTCTAAATGCTAAGAAAAGGTGATTCAATGCTTCCTTTCTTAATTCCTTTAGCAAAGGCAAAATGTAACATTCTTAACAAAAATGAAGATGAGTAATGTGCAAAAGAAAGTGTTGAATGTGAATACCAGGTTTATTAGAAATGCAACATTAGTGACTGATGTAAGAAGTATTTGGATTGGTTAACTTAATAAAGCAAAACCACAGTGTAAAAATAATGCTTTACAAGTTCAAGTCCTGCATTGAAAACTCAAATACTTGAATACATTTACCAGCCAGAAATGATCAAAGTATAGAAAGTAAAGCTTCTCATTGTGTTGGAAAAAGATCCTCCTTTATATGTATTATATATTTTGATTAATAGAATAACATGTAAGCAGCTTTCTCTTTTAGGAGGTAGCGAGTCAAGGTGGAGATAATTGTAACTTCTTTATGCAAGGATGGGTAGTTATAAAACTATACATCGTGTTTTTATTTATTATCTTATTGTATATACAAAAACTGTTGGAGAGAAACAAAATGCCATCATAAAAAAATCTCTATGTCAGATATTTCAAACAATAAAATGTTGTTAAATTCACAAGTTGTACATCATGGTGAGGCCTTTGATTTATGAATTAAATAGTTGTCACTCCTCTGAAAAAGCTTATTAAACATGAGAGCACATCGACAAAATGTCTCTTCGTTCATCCTTGAGATGTTTAACAAGAAAAATGGGTATCCATGATTTTCCTTAACTGTAGACTTTTGACAACAGTTTGGTACCCAGTAGCGGACTTAAAAAAAAAAGTCTAACTTGTTAGAGTTCAATTCTTCATTCATCAGTCCTGTCACCATTCATACCCCTGGCATTTTAATATTCACAGCAACAGATGAAAAGAGACATCCTGTCTAACAGTGACACGAGAACCTGACCAAACCAGGTGTCTGATGGCAGAATAGGCTTTTAATTTGAAACTTAAGTACCAAAACAACAAGCAGCATTGATATGACAGCAATTGGAAAAAAGTTCCTCAAAGGAAAAACAGTCACGTAAAATATGATCCACTGTCACCACACTGGTCAAAGATGTCATAACGTCCAGCACTAATGAAACGCCTGGGCATCGATTGTCAACATGTTATTGCTTCTACAGGGGGTGAAATGGAATTCACATAGTGAATGAATAAATTCAGTTCAATAATATATACGTTAATTTGCCTGATACAAACATAAATGATTTCAGAAATTGACTTTTTACATATAGAGTGGTTCCCTTTGTAAATACTGCACAGGATATCGTGGGTCTTGAATTGGTCAGCTGAAACTTTATATTTAATTTACAATCTGACAGAGAGAGAAAGAACATTTTTAATAACTTCAAAAACACACACGAAATGACAATAATCATCTCACAAGAAGATAAATTGTGTGTTATCTACATCAGTGGGTATCCATTATCTGATCATGCTCATCTTTTTTTTTAACTCTAGTGTCACATTAATAAAAAGTCACCATCACTAATATAAATAAATAAATAAGCCCATTAGCTTTATAAATACAAAACATAAAAGTTAAAAGCAATCCCTTCTTAACACCCAATGTTTAAAAAATGTAAACTAAGACATTTGCAAGAAGAAAATGCTTTCACATAAAAAACAACACAATATCTGATCACTTCATCAGTGAGGGGGGAAACTCATAGTTACTGTATCTGTTTTTATTTTTATTTATTTATTGAATTTTCTGCTGGATTTCTGTATTTAACATTTATCACAGAGTCCTCTTCTTTTTGACTCAACCATTCTCCCCTCAGAGCAGACCATAATCCCTCCATGTCAGCTGCATGCGATCTGCAGCTTCTGCACACAGTCGCACTTCATAAACTCTGATGTGTATGTAGTAAATCTCACCCGTTTCGAAATAGTCAAGTTTAGTATATACCTTCCTTTCCTGTGGAGAAAATCACTTCTGTTTAGGGCGCATTATAAACACTTGGTTGCCCTTGAATAGTAACCCTATATCACGGGGTAGAAATGAGCGTGAGGATGTCTGTCTCCCTGTAAATAATCTGTCCGCCCAGTCCATGTACGCTGCCCTTTGCGCAGCTTGGAACCATCATGTTCCACTTCAGGAGGTCCATAAAGAGGCCGGGCTGCAGTTTGAGTGATCAGTTCTATAGGAAAATAAAATGGTTGAATGGTCGCTGGTGTGTGGGACATTCTTTCCTCCACTTCCTCCAACAAATGTGAGTGAAGGAGCCAAAGAGAGTAGGGTCCAGAAGAGCTGTGGCTGTCCCTCCATCTCAACTTATCAACATCTCAGTATCTAATTGAACACACTCTGAGAAAGAGGGAGGGCCGTTGGTTGAAAGTTGGTTGACGATTGCCGCTCCCTGTGAGCCGGGGCGGGGGGTCTTGCCCTCTAGAGCAGGGAGCTGGGGCTTTCTGGGGGTGGCAGGGGTGTGTGTGTGGGGGTATGACGCATGGGAAGTATGTCATAGTGGCTGGGGATGTGGCTGCTGCGGGGGAGGTCATAGGGGCTCTGGGAGAAGCCGGTGGCCATGCCGTTGGGTCCCTGCAGGACGCTCACTGTTGGCTCTGTAGTAGTTTAGGAAAGAAGGAAGGAACACAAGTAGGAGAGGAACATGAGAAACACAGAGGAAGAGTGTCAGGCACAGGCTGAGGAACAAAAGGAGAAAAGAGAAGTGCATGCAATAGAGTCAGCTCACATTTCCCCTTATAAAGGCTTACAAAGTCTGCACAGGCCCTCAGCAGGGAGCATGACCAGCAAGGCTACGAGCTGCAGGACCCTGCTGAGCTCCACCCAGCAGAGCAATAACGCACTCACCAACATCATAGACATTCCTGCCCGCACTGCCTAGGAGGGTGGCAGTGCCTCCAAAGGGCACTTCCCGGTGGGAGGGGGACTTCATCTCCACATAGCTGCTCTCTGTGTGCTTGCAAGCCAGGCCTGGTGGGTCTCTAATGGTGGCGTATGGATTCTCACTATTCAGGGAGCAGGAGCTGTTGCTGCACATGGAGCTCTTGATGTAATCTGCAGTAGCCGTGAGACAAGGACATATTCGCCATCAATAAAGATTAAGGGATTGTCACTGACTTATTGCAGGGGTATTAAAGCTCAACTCTGATATGACCACTTCAATTTAAATAGAAATTAGTACGGTCTGGAGAATGGCAAGGAACATTGTGAAGAGTTTTGCTTTTTTTTTGTCTCCGCCAGGTGACTAATGGTGGTAGATAGTAATCAGAGTACAAAGGGGAAAAGAGTGGAAGGCTCATCTCATCCATAACAGTCTCATCAGTCTGATAAGAGGCCTCATTAGAGACCACAGCAGAGCTCCTTCAGACCACTCTCCACACCCCTGGGTCCCTCACATTCAGCAGCCACTGCACAGTGTGGGAGACCAAATGACGTATCGGGCACTGAGCCATAGACAGCAATTACTGTTGGAACAAAACCCCAGCCCACCATGATCTTGTCCAAAGTGCAGAGAGTTTTCAAATAAATCATGGAGAATATAAGGATATGGGTTCGGGGTGAGAGAGTCTCCGATGGGAAATGAAACCAAATGGGGAAATTGACATGTCGAGCATATTGGTGCTGGTGAAGCTAAACAGGATACCACATGCAGCATGTCTGCTAACCTTCCTACATACACACAGCACAAACACACACTGTTATATAATACATCATTTACCTTTTTTGGAGCTTCTCTGTGTCTGTGTCTCCCCCTGTTGAACATCTGTAAAGAATGTCAACATATTGTTCAAAACCATAAATGAATTCCCCAAATGCATGAGCATTTACAGAAAACATCTAATTAAAAAGTGCTATGTTTGTCATTATTTTGGAAAATATTAAGAATATGAGGAGTTACTGTATGTTTCCCTCAAGGCTTACAAGGTTGCATAATTGACTGTGGTCATAATGGGATGTGTGCCAAACAACAACACACCATGAAGAGAGGACAAGCCTGTTTAACGCTACATCAATTAACATACAGCACTGCTCTCTGAGAGGAGCTTGTCGTTATGATCAATCTGCTGTGTGCTCTCACACTAAATTAAAATGTGTAAATCAAGACATCAGACTTTAAGTCAAGCACGACAGAGAATTAGTCATGGACATTTAGATTTGTGAATGACAGTATTTACAATCTCTTTCAGTTTGTTTCACCACAAACCAAGAGACACATTTTTAAAGTCGGCCTCCCTTAACTTGCAAATATGTTTTTCTTCGTGTTCCTCCAGTTGGATGTTTGTGTTTCACTGTGAAGTACATACTGTACATGCAGAGTTTGACACAAGGCTGTTTTCACATTCAACTGCTGAACATGGAGTTTTTCTGTGCTGTGATTTGTGTCCTCACAACTACTTTGGAAGTCATTCTTAATCCAATTTGCAATTCTTACAAAAGTATTGTAAAATAACTTGCAGCCGCCTTTGCACATACATCAAGAATGGGCTTTTTGTGAGATAGCAAGCATCTTGTGTCTAGCAGGAAAACTTTAGAAATGATAAGATATGTATTTTATTTTAATAGATGCACATTTTATTTTTAATTTAATTAGGTAAGAATTTATGCTCTTTTATGGATTTTAATGTGGAAATTATACTTTATTTCCGAAAAGACACACAGTATGATATATCTGTTAATTTATGACTGGAGGTAATTTAGTGTTCATTAATGTACACTTTGTGTTAAAAATGATAATTTCTCCTACAGTATGAAGACATGTTTTACATTATATATGATCAATTATGATATTCTTCGTTGTTATTGTTCGGTCTTTATACACCAGTCCTCACTTTTGGTTGCCTATAGGAAGATTCTTAAACAACTACAGTACATATACTGTAATATGAGTTATGCATTATAAAAGACTTATTACATGTTTGTGTATTGTTTATAAATCTAATATGGGTATTTGAAGAATAGATTTAAGCTATTATAGAGTCATTTTCTGTCACACTTAATTATCTATAATTCACAGCCCTGGAGGGCAGTTTCTGACCCAGAGTGAGGCATCACAGAAAGATGTGCCACTGGGGGAAGTGAAAGAGGACTAATGAGCTCGCAGTGACCCTGTACACCTCCTCACCACAGCTCTCCCTGTCCAACCCGCATATATAATCAAAATAAGAGCAAAGGTTATGTCTAACAAGAAACCCTCGGTTCATCTTCATTCAGAACAGGGTAGCTGTGTCCAGGATGTGCCGATATGACGTTTGTGCTAACGACTCATGTGCCTTTGCCCTTGAAGTGACGGTTCTACAAAGTCTAAAAATGGGGCTGTGTGTGTTGTTTTATCATAAGTAAGAGAGGTAAACTGACCGAGGTCATTGAGGTTGCAGTAGGCTCTCCATTCTGCGCCGTTCCGACTTTTCAAAGTGCCTGGCTGTGAAAGAAAGAGCACAGTGTGTGTTGCTTTTATACTTTAGTAAATGAAAGGATTATGTAGTAAGTTACGTTAAATGTAAATAAATATGGAGAGTGATCTTACTTTGAGGGTCAGAGTGCCGTCCAGGTTGCTTGAGATGGTTGAGACCACGTTGCACTGGGCTACAGTGTGGTAGCTGGGGTTGGAGAAGCACTGCCCGCTGCTGCCAACACTGCCAACGCTGCCCTGCGCCGGGTTGACCTCCGCAGCGCTGGTCCTCATTGCTACCGTACTGCCACACTCTGCGGGTCAAACAACAGGCGAGGTTTGATAACTTTATTTCAATATTTTTGTGCATGCACAAAGATCTTATCTCAAATATCTGTCTTTGCCAACAATACATGTATCAATAGTTAAAATGATTGTTTTGACCAATCAACACCTAAAAAAACACAGATATTTAGATATTTCATATTTTTGGTTCTGATATTTTTGTTTGGAGGAAGGACTTTTGTTATTAGCTCATTGTTGTAGATCTACATTTCCACCCTAGCATGCAGCATGTGTCCATAGTGAGAATATATGTATATATTTATAGTTTGTAAAACAGCTTACCAGACAGGGAATAGTCTGTGTTGGTGATGTGCATCGCCTGTGTGTAGGACACACTGGGCTGGATCTCATGGCCTTTCTCCCTCTGCCTCTGCCTGTACCACACAAACAGGCTGAGCATGGACATGATGATGAGGAGCAGAAAGATGATGCCCATAACAGCTCCGGCAGATTGGCGCTCTGAACCTCGTGCTGGGCTAATCTTAGTGTACGGGTTCAGCTCCTCCATCATCAGAGCTGCTACAGAGAAAACACACAGAGTGGGTTGTTTAAACAATGTGTACACATCTGTGTTTGAGTGATAATACAGTGGAGAGCCTCGATCATCTCGATCACCCCTCACCTTGATCACAGCGGATGCCTTTATATCCAGGGCTGCAGTAGCACGTCCCCGTCACGTAGTCACAGGTAGCATTGTTGAGGCACTCACAAAGCTGCTGGCAGCCGTATCCAAATGTACCAGCAGGACACTCTGCATGGGAGAGAGGTGCATTACTACATCCATCAAAATTAAAGCACTTAGGGAGTGGGAGCCAAAGTGTTTATGGACACACACCACAAGGTAATTTTTGCTCGGCGATAAAATGTGGTGGGCCTACTCAACTCTGCTCACAGCTCGTCCCAATAAAGCCTGTGCGGCAGGCACACTGGCCAGTCATGTGGTCGCAATCTGCACCGTTCTGGCAGCGACAGACTTCAGAGCAGTCTCTGCCGTAGAACCCTGAAGGACAACCTGGACACAGATGTCAAAATGTTGTGATGGGAGGGGAGGAGAAAACAAAGAGAGTGGAAGACATTGTCAAGAGTCAAGGTCATATCTCAGGGGAAAACAGAAATCAATACTATTTAATGTCTCTGCAGCACACTCAATAAAGGACACTGTGAATGAATGGAAATTAAACATTTCCTCTTCAGCACAAAATGTGGTTATGCTGTTAGCATAACATGGAGATAAAGAATGAGACGACTGGAAATGGTGAAAGTCTATGTGAGAAAAAAGCAAACCGTTCAAACAAAAGTCATTTCCATGCAAAAGAGCAGAAGCATGACACCAGAGAGACCCTTGGGGTGTTTGATAATGGAATTCAAATTAGTTGACTGATGTTGATGATGTGCACTATCCCTGTGTGAATGACTGGAATGTATAATTAGCAAATCAATGGAGTGACCATTAGCGTTATTTGGATGTTGCTCCCTCTGAAGAAAAAAAGGGGAGTAAATAAAAACCTAACATCATCCGGTTGCCCAAAATGATTCTCACATGTCATCTGCTGCAGTTCTGTGGGACTGCCAGTAGATGACAGTGTGTGTCTACGTGACTGGACGGCAGAGACTCACGCTGTGTGCAGTAGAGTCCGGTCCAGCCGGGGCTGCACCTGCACTCCCCATCGTAGGCACTGCACTGGGCTCCGTTGTGACAGTTACACGAGTTGAGACAATCAGGGCCCCAGTGCCCAGAGGGACAGGCTGCAGATGCCAGAGACACAGTCAAGCCCATGGTCACACATGCTCACACACACACACACACACATGCATGCATGCATACACGAAACATAACCCATATGTTTGATAGGACGTCTTAATATTTTCTACACATACAAATAATGCATGCACTTAACAAAGGTCCTTGCAGAACCTCCCTCCTAGATCAAATATGTTAAGGTTAGTGTTCAGGTCAAGGTAACTTTATTGTCTACCATGGGAGAAAAATGGAAATTGCTCCATTTAGACTTGCAGATAAAGAGCAGACGTATGTGTCAGGTTGAATAACCCAAAGTGAAGCATTGGTAATGTGTCACCAATCTGATCATACGTTTTTGTATATAAGTAGTTAATGCAATAAAAACCACACAGACTTTTCAAGGCATGACAGCTCAAAGCTCTGCTAATGATCTTTGGCCTCCAGCGCTGTAAATCAAAGAGCATAATGTATTACAACAATCATTTAAGCAAGCTATCAGTTTTACATCAGCCCGGGCTGAGGGTAGTTCCTCGGATGTGTAGGGTCATGAAAATGATTAATGCATATGAAGGTAGATATAAGGGGGGAAATTAGGAGTGGCGACAGACAATGAGAGGGGATTTCAAATCAAATAAGCCGATCAAACACAAGGTGAACGAGAGAAGCTATACCCTGAGAGCAATCCTCTCCTATCCAGCCAGGGAAGCATTGGCAAGAGCCATCGATGGGGTTGCAGGTGCCGTTGTTGGTACAAAGGCAGATCTCAGCACAGGCTCTCCCATACCTGCCACTTGGACAAACTGCAACACACACACACACACACACACACACACACACCCACACACACACACACACACACAC
>NW_011369951.1:10433054-10439585 GCF_000735185.1 Notothenia coriiceps | reverse complement strand
GACACACACACACACACACACACACACACACACACACACACACACACACACACACACACACACACACACACACAGAAAAATAATCACTTCACAAAACCCTGATCTGCATATTATCACTCACATGCAGAAAATAATAAAATCCATTAACATTATGACATCACACTTGGACAAATTATTGTGAGTCCATTTATGCAAGCAAACTCATTCTGTAAAAGGTTGTGTACACATATTCCTCTAATGGATGATATTGTTCTATTAGAGTGGACATGAAGTGAAGTGATCTGTTTAAACAAAAGGAGGAGTCAATCACTGCCTCCTGTGGCAACACTGCCCCATTTCCACTCACTAGAGTGAAATGAGTGATGTGCCACATAATTAAAATAGACCATGTACACAGACCACTCTATACATTTTTCATGAAATTAATATTTCAATGCTCTCCGGCACTCTTGAATAAAATATGTCATTCCCAGTGAAACCACCATTGTGTTTCCATGTTGGCCCGTGAGACAAATTGAACCAAGGTGTATCTAAGCATCGGGATCAGGGAGCTGCAGCACCAGCAGATACATCAAAGGTCTCATATAAAGAGAATAGCCCAGCGTTAGAAAAATCAGATAAGGTGGCTGGCTGTGAAGGAAATGGGTCTGACTCATTTTCATGTGGGTTGATTTTAATGATTACATTTCAACTGGTTTTCCCCTCTTCTCGAAAGCTCTTTCAAGCAGGTTGTCATTAGGCCATGAGGTTGGCCCCCCCTACTGCTGCTGCTTCTGGGGATTCAAGCCTCAACACACCAGGAGAGCTTCATTAGGCGGGGACTGTGTGTGCTGGACAGCGGACAAGATACGACGACAACAGGGTTAGACAAGAGGAGAATGTGTGTGTTGTTGGCCACCTTCGTCCCTCGCGGCCTACCGCCTACCAGTAATTACAGACCAGACAAATTAGGGCTCTCATTTTTTTTCTTTTTCCTCATCCTTCAGCAAAACTATTAAAGTTTTATTCGAAAGACATTGCTCAAAGCCATGACAGGAAATCCAAAAGTTCCCTTATGACTTTCTTTTAAAAGAAAATGGTGCATCATTAGAAGTGATATCTACAGTACGCTTATATGTAGGTGTCCTTTCTCAATTCAGTGATTTTCACTGCTCTTTATAGCCGGTGAAGAATCCCTGACATGACAAACACCTTCGGCCACATAAATCATCACTCACAAATAGTGGACAAACTGTTGACATTAAGCTATTGAAGGGTAGCTGATTGACAGACCAAAAGCCTCCATGATGTACTGAAATCCGATTTATATGTAACAAAAGTAAATAAAAAGTTAATATGTAGTTGACATTTCACACGCAACAACTGTATATGTTTCCATTTAAATGTTTGGTAAGTAACACACTTAAGAAAATGTCACCACACTATATTCCAAATATTATAGCACATAATTTAATTATTGAAGTAAGATATGCTAACATTTCTCACTATTTGTAAAAGTACACCATGTTAATAACACAAATCTGAGGCTAAATAAGAAACCGTACAAAGGTTAGGATGTTTTCTGTCAACTACATCTTGTATGTGATTCAAACATCAAGGCAATACAAAAATTAATTAATTTCCTGTTTGCCTTGAATTCAATTGGACAAGAAGACATTTGTTCTGTACATGTATTGTTTCTTTCATGGAAACTAATTTGCATGCAGCTCTCTTTGCAGATTAGGCAGAGGGATGGCAACATTTACTTGAAAAATTATTTGTCTAAAATAGTGGTATTCAGGATCCTGTTGAAGGTGTTTTCTTTTTTTTTTGGTCTGGAGTGCACTGATAATAGCCATTATTTAAAGTTTAAAGGCTCAGGTGCCAGTGGGAGAGGCAGCAGGTCATCCATTTGATCTTATTAGAGCCACTGATCATAGCGAGGGCTGAAGGGAAAGGTACAGGCGCCCCCACAAAACGCTGGCATAGAAGACTTTTTAGATTTTTAAATGAACCTTAAGATATCGTGGGATACAGCAACTTTAAACTCCATATCATTTTTACTGGGTAATACGTACGTTATACAACATGTTTTGTATTTGATATACTTATACTTTATATTTTCCAAATGTATATATTTTTTAAATGCTATTTTATTTTTATTTCAGAAACATTTTGGACTGTTTATTTCTTGTGTCTGAATTTCTCTTATTGCCTTGTTTTTTATGCTGCTGCAACGCAAACATTTCCTGACGACCCCTGCTTTAAGGTCTCCTGTGGTGTGTATGGCCCTTTGACGTTCTTCCTCTGCTTGTGCACTGATTGAGGACACCTGACGGATGGCACCGGAGGAATAAGAGGCCGGAGCCAGGCCTGGGAGAGCAGCCACGTTGCCTGTGCTTTTTGCTTTGCTTCGGCCACATTAAGTTTTATCAAATAAATACCTTTCCCTATACATACTCGTCCTTCCCACATTTTTTGTTATGGCCAAGAGCCAGGCCATGACAGAATCAATAAAGTATCTATCTATCTATCTATCTATCTATCTACTTTTTCTCATATTTCCTGTAAACACAAAACAGCAGGTATTTTCAGACATGGATTGTACCTAAGGTTTTTCAGCGAGGCTACTCACCTTGGTTGCAGAGTGAACTGGAGTAGCCAGATAGGCACTCACAGTGTCCGGTGACATGGTGGCAGGGCCCGGTGCTGTGCACACACTGCGGACACGACTGGCTGCAGCGGTGCCCGTAAAACCCCGGAGAGCAGACTGCAGGAGAGAGAGCGTTGAAGGAGAGGAGAGAGGGTCAGTCTTCAACTTTTGGTGCAACAAGAGGTATATAATACTGTAACAGGCAATAACAAGAGTGATTATATAGAAAAATCAAGAATGAGTAGAGAGGGTGAATGGAGGGAGGAAGCAGAAAAGTCAGTCTTTATCGTAATCACTCTCATTTCATCCGCTGCCAGAGATGGAGTAGTAAAAATAGTTAAGAGAATCATGAAAGTCCCTTTTATGTTAAGACTTGATCATCTATAAACCTTAGGAAACACATCACTGTGTGTTAATGCAGATTTTACTGAAATAATGTGGACCGTTAAGATACATTTAAAAGGTGGTAGAAAGGTGATTATACTAACGTTTTATACAAAGAGTGTTAACTGTGCAAGCATGATAAGAGAATGCAGTTATATTAAAAATATATTTTAATTTCAGTATGAGACCCTTAAAAAATGAAATGTTATGTATCTATTTTCATAGCTGGTGATTTGGTTATATTCCTACTCCAATAATCACCACTCTCAGGAGACAATCAGGTATTTTCAAAGCAAGAAACCTTTTAGGAATTGTCAAAGACAACCTTGGTAGTTGCTTGACAACGATGCAATGTTAAATGTACCCCAAGGGTTTTGATTTGATTTAAAGCACCAGGTGGGATACACCTTTATCATCTGGAGGAGGATTTAATCCTCCAATTAAAGTTTCTACAGCAGAAAACAGCGTGACTGCAGTTATGAAGTTTACCCCTGATGAGAACATTATCTGTGTAAACATTGAATTTGGAGGAATAATAACTTCCTCACAAACACACACACATACACACAAAAACAGAGAGAGCTCGTTTGATTCTCTGTCTTACATCCCGCTCAAATGGGTGTTTACACGTTTGTGGCTGTGATTTTCACTGTCAATCAGTGAGCTCATCACTTGAGAGCAGCCCCAGACCGACCCTGTTCAAAAAGCAGGGATAGCACTCCCAGTGAGCACGCCCTCTGATGAGCCCTGGGTGAGGACTGCGAGTCTCCCACTGCGACTTGGCTGTTGAGGACAGGGCAGGGGGGTGAGGAGTGTGTGTGTGTGTGTGTGTGTGTGTGTGTGTGTGTGTGTGTGTGTGTGTGTGTGTGTGTGTGTGTGTGTGTGTGTGTGTGTGTGTGTGTGTGTGTGTGTGTGTGTGTGTGTGTGTGTGTGTGTGTGTGTGTGTGTGTGTGTGTGTTGCTGTCGGGGTAAAGACACTGTGATTAAGTGATAGCAGTGATGAAGGGTTTACACTCAAGCAGTTATGGCCGAGAACTGAGTGTTCTCCTCAGCAGGCTCACCCTTCAACAATCCTGCAAAGATCAAAGCAAGGTCAATTCTGTGATGGGGTTTGTTACGGCGGAGCTCAAAGGCTTATGCTGTTTCGATAAAGAAAAGGGTGCTTTAATGAAAGAGAAGGAGGCTCACTTCTTTTGCAGGACGTCCCCCTGTATCCAGGTGCACACACACATGTCCCGTCCTCTGGAGAGCAGGATCCTCCGTTCTGACAGGAACAGCTGACTGAACAGTTGGGTCCCCAGAAGCCTTGTGGGCACACATTATCACAGTGGATTCCTGCAGGAACATTACACGAAAATATTCAGCGAATGCGCACTGAAAAGCAAAGACTTGTTGTATGAAATACTCTAAATAGCCTGCCATCTGTAAGAACACATCATCAAAAGGACAGCATTCACAATGCCTGATCACAGTGGATCTTTGGAGGGTTATTCACCCAGCAAGGATCCTCAATTGATTTCAGTCCTGAATAAGAAGCAGCTTGGAGAGTGTTTTTTTTTTTAGTTCAGCCCATCCTCTCTGACTCCGTTTCCCTTTCAAATGCATTTTATTTTTGATCTGACTGGAGCTCCCTGCCAGTTCACTGTGTTGATTAACAAGGTTGGGTCTCCGGAGAAGCCAAGCTTGTCTCCCATTCTCTTTCAGCAGAGCCGGGGTAGTGCATAGACATGAGCGAGTATCTCAGGCTACAAGAGCCTGCAAGTGTCACTGCGTGTGTTTGGTGTTTGCTGCATCTCCAACCAACAAATGCAAAACACTGCATCCATACAGTACTCTAGCTTTGCACATGAAGGAATTAGCATATCCATCAAAGCAGCATACTTTCTGTCAGTCAAACCCATGCCTTCAAAAAACTGAGGGGCAAAATCACATGTACTGCACAAATTAAATATATATTCACACACACACACACACACACACACACACACACACACACACACACACACACACACACACACACACACACACACACACATTTCAAGCAGCCCTTAGTTCGAAGCCTCATTTGAAATTTTCTTTGAGTGAGAATATCTGAGAATGGTGTGGCCATTAAAGCGGCATTAGAGCAGTACCTTTGAATTAAACCTGAGCTAAACTCTGGGGACTAATGTTATAGAGTAACCAGGGCGCCTTATGGCTGCAACAGAGGAGTAAAGGAAAGGAAATGTTAGTGTTGATGAGGGGGGGGCACGGTAGCAGTGATTCAGTCAGAGGCCCTGCCATGACATCAAAAGGAGGGCAAGGCTTGTGCAAGTGTGTTTGAGGTTCTGCTAGGTCAGGCAGAACAAACCCTCACTGCCTTCACTGTCAGAAAAGGAATGCGGACAGAGCATCACACTTTTCAGTCTAATGGTGACAAACAGAGGGGCTTTGGATGCCTACTGAGGGAGAAGAAGAAAGAGCGAGAGAAGCCAGAACTGAAGCATCTTCAAAGGAGGCTTTTCACTGAGAAGTGCCAGAGGTCCCACAGTCCAATTTGTACAGAGTGAGCAGTCTCTCTCTCTCTCTCTCTCTCTCTCTCTCTCTCTCTCTCTCTCTCTCTACACACTGAGGGAACTTTAATGTCACAGTGAGAGGTTAAGCATTACGCCTGAGCTGCAGGTCGAGAACAGCTGCTCAACATACAGAATACATTCTGTCAAATGCATCTCATCGTGCACCAGCTTCTGGTTTGCTTCCATTGTTCTTGACCTGAACCGTATTTTCAGAATCAGTGAGGCCTTGCTGTTGCATGTTGCTACTAAAACATTAACCTTTTGCAACACACAGATCCAGTATATATGCATTGAAGAGGAGGAGGACACTTTTACTCATACAAAACTCACTTTGAGCCTAAAATCCAATGCATTCTTTGTCTTGGAGAAAACCTAGCTTTAGGAAGTAGTCTTGAATGAAAGCACTCGTGCAATTTAATGACAAACTGCAGAGGTTTCTATTCATTTCACTGAGATTCCTCTCTTCCTCTTGTAGCATTTTCTGCTTCACTGCCTTCCTGATGGAGGTAAAGCAGCTGTGAATTAAATAAAAAATGTACAGACAGCAGAAAAAGTTATAAAAGCTAAACTGTATTAACCCTTAGATGCATAAGTGGGTCTTTATGGACCCGGTGAGGTGGTTTTCTTGAAGTCTCTTTGTAATTACATTTTTTTATCATTTCATATTCCAGCTATGCCTCAAAAAACATGTTTTGGATATCATGCCATTTTAAATTTACATTTTAAGAAATTGTAGTTTTTGTGTTTCTACCCCAAGCTTCCATAAGTGGGTCAAAAATGACCCGCATACATTTTCTATGGGATCCTCTGGGAACCTTTGATTCTTATCACCTGTTGCTGTCAGGAATACATTCACTGTAGGACACACACTACATCACAAGTGACGCCTCTCAGGAAGATTATTTCACACAGCAAGATCTGATACCTGTCAGTATAATAATAATAATAATACATTGTATT
>NW_011369951.1:10403965-10433014 GCF_000735185.1 Notothenia coriiceps | reverse complement strand
AAAAGTAACTAAAGTAGTGTAACTCATTACATTTCAGAGACAGTAATATTGTAATGTAACTTATTACTTTCAAAAAGAGAGTAATAAGTAATATGTAATATATTACATTTTTGGAAGTAACTTGCCCAACACTGCACACCAGTAACTCAGCTCACACTGTCCGCTCCTCGATCCTCAAAGGGCAGAGCAGCAAGCCCCGCAACGTCCCGCCAACACGGCACCCAGACCCCACGCAGCATTCTCATCTGTTAGTCATTACTGGTGTCATTTTCTGGTTGCTAACGCCATTGTAACACATAATCACTGATGTTGCGCTGTAACGGTGGTGGACTCATCAGAACAGAGTGGGCGAGCTGACCAATCAGAGCACAGTGGGCTCATAGGGAGGGGGGGGCCAGGACCTCCAACAAGCCGTGTAGGACAGAGAGTGAATACACATACTATACAGAGATGCTGTATGAGAAACCAATGTGAGTTTGGAACATTGCACAATGTAAATCTATTCTAGTAGACCTCAACAATGGAATTATGATCAGTAGAAATGGCCATGATATGGGACCTTTAACATATTATGCTGAAGGATTAGTGAAAATAATGTGGCAAGGTTAGCATAATCAGATATCTTCCAGTCATGATCACCCAACTCAACAAGGCATCTTTTTAAGTGAAATATATAATTTGACCCTTTTAAAACTTTAAATAAAATTTGATACATTACAGTTACAGTTTTGATGTTCGTTAGTGTCACCTAAAGCTTTATTGTATTGTAAACATTTCTGGACACCTTGAGAAAAATAGCCTACTGGAAATAAAACTAAATGAATTTGACGTGTCTTAATTGCATTAAAAAACCAAACATACAAAAACACAAGCTCTTAAATAGTCAGAGATATTACCTAACAATACATCATTTCCTTGAATTGACTATGATTATTTACTATGGACAGCATGTCTCCCTATTTCCCAGAAATGAAATAATGGTTGGATATGTTTTGCTACCCGCGGCTGGTGTTTTCATCATGTTGCAATTCATGAAAATTAAGCAATGGTTCCAACTTACACAGTAGTGTACATGTTGAAGTGAAGTTCATAGAGAGGGTAATTCATGCAGACTGAGATATATACGTTAACTCAATATATACATATACATTCACATACTATGGTCTAATTACTTTAGTTCAGGAGGAACTTTACATTTAAACCTTGTTGTAAATGTGTTATGTGCAGTTTCGACACTGATGATGGTCGTTGAATAGATCAGACTAAACTGTGTGGATGCTCCTGGCTCACACAGACACTGTTTCAGGATGTGGCTCGGACAGCATGCCTCTCAGATCTTTACTCGCATGTCTTTTAGTGACTGACGTGACTTATGTGTGGTGTAATTCACCAGACTTCAGCTGACTGATGGTGAGTCAATCGAATGAATTGTGGCATACGCAATTTAGCTGACAGCCGCCTTAACTGCTAAAGACACACACACACACACACACACACACACACACACACACACACACACACACACACACACACACACACACACTAAATATTAATAAAATATTCTCACTTAAAGCGACAACCAGAAACCTTTTAAGATGTTTTGCATTACTGTTATTCATCTACTGGTTTGACACACACACACACACACACACACACACACACACACACACACACACACACACACACACACACACACACATATATAACATTTTCAGTACATGTAAGCCTCATTGGCTGTGTATGCAGATTGACTTTGCTCAGCTCTGAAGATTTTTTGTACCATCCCATTAAGCAGGATTTATTGTTCCCCAAGAGCTCACTGCTCCATTACCTTTGGGAGAATGCCTAAAATGTGTGTGTCAATGTGAGTGTGCTTTCTCTCCATGCATATACCTGAGCACAAAAAGCCAGTAGATATCATGGCATGTCGTGTGATGGTTAGGATGATACGATCATTTTGAAGGAGCAGATACAGCATCCAGTCCCTCTGGTCATTATCACTGCGATGCTTATTAGTCACTAAGAGAGTGAAGGGCTCCTGAAACACTGCACGGCTCTGGGAGTCTGCATAGATGGCTTGATTTAATAAGGACATTAAAAGCCTTATCTCCTGTCCTTAAGAGAAGGTCAGTGTGTCTAAAATAGCTGAAATGCTATGATAACAGTTTAGAGCGATAAGATATCTCCTGAATACTAATGCTGAACAAAGCTGCTTGAAGCTCATTTCACAGTCTATAAGCACTTGATTTTGTGGTCCAATGCCGTGTTTATGAAGTTTGTTAGCAAAGATTAAATAGATTTGTATTGACCATTGATTTTGATGACCTTTTCACAGTTCAGTGTGTGGTAGATATAATTCAAAACAACTGATTTAGACTGTCATGGTGTTAAAAAACGCTGCTCGGTTCAGTTTCATGAAGTCACTCCAGCAGCGCCAAACATTCCTTTCAATGTCGCCATTTTGTTCTGTACTGAGCAGTGGAACTTAGCCTGTGACCCTTTTAAAGCAAAGCAGTGCCTTCTGATTAATGAGAGGTCTAAAGAGGTAAAACAACTCAAAACAACAAATACAGTTAACAATAGAAAGATTGGACAAATTCTTAATCTGTTTAGGAAAAAAACCCGTTTTCCCTTTGTCCAACATTATTAATCAGAGCCTCTCGACCCCTTTGTTGCAAACCTGTTTGGGTTCTCAACCGCTGCATATTTCAAGTAGTCCCGACAACTACTGACTTAGACTACAATCGTGCAAAGTCTCATACAGTATTTTATTTGCAAAATATTTGTTGTTGACACCGGTATCATCTCTGGGGACCTGGGGTTCATGATGATTTTGGTCAGAATAATAGCATGAGGTGTAACTCATCTCTTTGGTATCACCTGAGCCCTTTGGGAGTTGTGTTGCAGTGTCCTTGGTTTGCTTTGGGATTGGGAGCATATTAGCAGTCTTTCTCAGATCCTCTGGTGCACCTGCAATCTCCTGATGTTTAACCCTGGACTTCATTGGAGTGTTGCAGTGATTACAGGCCGTCCTGAGGGACATCGATTGTCCTGCTCCTCGCAGGCAAGCCCCACACAATGCTGACGAATGAACTCGTGGCCCTGCCAAGTCCAATTAACTGTCAGTGCCGCATCGACGAGCTCCTCCGTTTGTTGAGAGTGAAGAAAAACAAACTTTTAATCAAATTTGCCTGCAGGCCCTAGGGTATTTGGGGTTGTATTTTGCATTCTACTGTGTTCTGCCTCGCCTGCAGTCGGCCACTCTCTCAGAAGGTTATATTGCATGTTGTTTTTGTGAGATGGCAGAAGGCCTGCACCTTACTTTAATGGCAGCCCTATCTCTCCACTGTCTTTGACGGATGAATCATTCAGCGCCATCATCTTGACATTACACAACAACAACAAAACTAGAATGCTAGGTCAACTCATATAACATGTATTTGCCTGTACTGGCATTGTTTTATTTACAAGTTATTGTTTGGTCTGTAAAAAACAATAACAGTAAAGTGTATCTTTGTTGTGACTTTACAGCATGTTGTCATGTTTCCTGTGTGTTAGTGTCTGGAATGTTCCATAAGCATTTTTGACTAGTTGATTAGTACAAACTCAGGTTTCGATCTTGATGAAATGTTCTTTTGAAAGCATTAACATCCACTAATACCCTCTGCTAATTCTACCAAGGTCGAGATAAACAAATCTACTTTCCTTTCTTCTGATTAGAGTAAAGCAGACATTAAAAGCCCAGAAATTCAATTAAATTGGTGGATTTTTCCACAGAGAAAAAAAGGGAAAAGGACAAAATGCGAGCAGACTCTATCTCATAGCTAGGGCGTACTAAGTGGAACAAAGAGATTTAGCTTGGGATCTAAACATCGACAAAAGGGCATCTGGCTGATAAGGATCAAAGGAAATGTTTAGAGGAAATGTAATCATTACCAGACACAAGGAAGCATTCATAAGGATCCGATTGTGCAGAAAGTTCAAAATGTGTTGTAAGGCTGAGAGAAAAACAAAACAACAAGAAACAAGGTCACTGAAGTTGTCTTTTTGCACAAAGCAGCCGAGCATGTGTCGCCGGCTAGTGCAATGTTAAGTCTGAGGAGAAAAGCAGACCTATAGGAGTTCATCATGTCCTGTAGTGTGCACTTCATTAAGACCCTTCAATTGAATTTAGATGGATAAAAGACAGAAAATGCTGACACACTGGTTCAGGCACCCGCATCCTCAAAGTGATGAATCCCCCTTGAGAAATTAGATTTGCAAAAGAAACTTGACACGATGCGGTTCTCTCAGCCTCACACTTTACACTTTAGCTTGTATTATGATTCTGGGACTCACTTCCTTTCGAGGCCAAGGCTTACACTTGTATGAATGACAAAATTGCCCTCAGCTACTGAACAAAAAGAGGGTTCAGGTCCACGGATCGATATCACCGGTCCTTGACTCTGAAATAAGATTTTGGATGGAAATGTTCTTGTATCATCTGTCTGCCCTTTACCTAGACAACTTCACTTTAATCAAAAGTGACCAATGATTAAATCTATTCTTGGGCTGATTTTAAATACTTTAAACGTTGTTCCGTCAGTCATAGTAAACGTCATGTGGAGTGAGATTCAGGATTTATGCCCCATGCTGACAGGTGCTGGAACCTCCTGCTCATCCCAGATGGCTCGATTCATTTCTTAGCTGGCTCTTTAATGTTTATATCTTCCTCCTTCCCTCTCTCACACTCTTTTTGTCACACACACACACACACACGATATTCCCTAAGTCGCTGTTGTATTCTTTTCACTTTGACTTTGAGAATCGGGAAGAATAATTCATGGGCCTAGCGAGTTTCAGAGACTGAAAGAACAACAGTGCTTTCAGAGCCAGCAGTTCATTTGAGATGAACATTGGGATTTGCTTCTCATTCTTTTTTCCTTTCAAAGGGTCCATATTATCCTAGAGAGATGATGGTATAAAGGAAAAACAAAACATAATCTACAGTTTTTCTGTGTTAATCAAAGTCTAGAGATGTTTTCCTGTTTCTGTCCTTTCATATTGTACCAGCTCTGCCACCGCTCTTCACACCTAACATTATGCACTGCTGTGGTTTCCAAACTTCTCTTTTCAGATATTTGAATATTTCACAGGATCCAGTGCTAATTTAGTAGGCCATTAAACACACTGCTATGCCACATTGCATCCGTTTTTATATAAATATCAACCCAGAGGGGTAGATTTCTGGTATTTGTGGCTTCTTTTTGACAGTTTAAATAATGTAATATGCACAGTATTAAGGTATATGATTATAGATAAGAAGATGGAGGCCAGTAAACATGTTGTTACCTTTGCTCGTACAATATAACCTGTCTATAGGCATTACTGGTGGTCAGGCAGGTAGGAACCCCCTCAAAGATTTATTACTTCATAATAAGCATTTGCATAATGTGAGATCATTAAAAAGCAATTATCCTTGTGTTTCTGTGTTATTGGGATTCATTTGGGGGTTTTATAGGCACACTGATTGTTTGCCTTTAAGCTAAATCATGTTTTTGTTTACAGTAAGGGATCCATACACTGTGGCACACTAAACTGTTTGTTTGAGTAAACAGCTGACAGGCTCTGTTTGCTTACACTCCACAGAAGGAAATGGGCAAATGCATGCAAACAGTATATACTAACTTTCCCTTCGTACACGTTCACATTCCTCTTTGTCGATATGTTTTATTGCCCTTTGACTCCAATTTTATTTCTTTATTACTTATTGCATTGGTACAGCTTGAGGTCATTCAGATGATTAAATTGACAGGAACATGAAAAAGAAATAATTCATTTCAAATTGTTCTTTTTAATGACTGGTATTCTTGTAGATCAGTGAAAAAGAAAATCTGACATGAGTGCATATAAATTAAGGAGTGATAAAGGTACATGAATAATTTACGTGTTATTTAATAAACAGTTTACATGTAAGTTAAGTTTTAGTTTTGTTATTGTTATTTTGCAGAATAAATCTATGTTTTTCTCTTGTTTCTTTGCTCTTTCCCATCCTTTTGTTCTTTGAGAGGTATTATTGCAAAGTTTACAGTCGACTCCTTCACAGAGAACAGCGGCTGTGCTGTTAAACTTGGATTATCATCAATCCTCTCCTGCAGCACAACAGCTATTGACTGTTTTTAAAGTATCCTGCGAAGACTTGTATTATTGCCAGAAAATGCCAAAATATATCTAAATCGACTCGTTCTATCTGCAGTTGCAATGTGAGTTTTGAAAGCACTGCATTACAGCAATCAACACCACACGAGACAAATTGTAAAAATATGTGTTTGCAAAACACTCGGCATTCTCGTAGTTAGCTGTGAAATGAATAATTCTGTAATTCTTTTGGCACTTGAAAGACATGTAGCTAACCAATGCTCAAGTACATTTTCAGAACAGATGGTCATGCATATCGGATTGGCAACAACAACCAAATGTTTTTTCTGTGTTAAGGAAGTTTTAATAGCTGTTCACATATCAGCTACTTTAATGCAACACATTATGATTCTATCAAATGGTAAAGAGAGAATCACTAAATGTTTTAGTGAATATGCTATTTTACGCTCTGGGCTTTACAAACTATCTACATTTAACTATTTAGTGTGTTTTGTGCATTTTTATTTTTATTGCAGCAGAAAAATGTTAAGTCTATCATCACATAAAACAGTATGTGCATACAATTTTGGAACAAATCTAAATGAACAAAATTGTTATACTCTACTTTTTATTCCTCAGCCCTTTCCAATTCTTACCCCATCGCTTTGTCCCTCAGTCTTAAAACCAAACATTTAGCAACACTCATATGTATTTCCTGGCTTATTTCAACATGCTTTGTCCTCTTTAAATGCATAGCTGACAGAGAGGATATTATCATTACACAAATCAATACTCTCACAAACAGCTAACCGCTCTGCATACAGACCAGCATAGCAAAAAGGCAATCTTTTCCCATTTTAATCAGAAAAAGAATATTCACAGATGATCAAAGCGTTGTTTTGCATTTTACTCTGCCAATTGGTGACCAAAAATGGATCCTCAACCTATTTTGGGTCACAATCCTAATTTTGGTAAATACTGGTTTTAAGAAATACAAACAAGGCAGAGCGTTATTCTCTATAGCAGATTTATAATATGTGTAGTCTGGAGCTGTTGAATAAGTTGTGACTGTGTGAGACCAGGCTGGGCCGGACAGCTGTAGGCTGCAGATGTCCGTAGTATTACAAGCTGCACTGGATGGTGAAATGTGTGCTTTTATATCCTGCTATTTTCAGTGCAGAAGCCTGGCATGTATAGATAATTGATGTCATGTGGATGTTAAAACAGACTGGTTTAAAAAATCTCTTTCAAGCTCGTACCCTACAATAGCGGGTCCTACATTCACCAGGGTGGTCTGTTATGTCTGAGGAAAAACCAACTTAGGCTTCATGAAACTCATTATACATTAATATTCACAATAAACCAAATTCTCTTAATGGGCTGTGATGAATATTCTCCATCTCTGCTACTGGATAACCACAGAAGTCATTCTATGCACAGAGGTGCACTGATGATTAGCATGTGCACATATTTAACATCCAAAGCTTTCTTAAACGTTTCACTTACTAACCCACGTATGCAAATCACGACAGTCATAATTCTCTAATTGCAATACCTGAGGCACAACAATGGCCCCTCACTCTGCAGCCTCGCGCTCTAAATGAAAGAAAGTGCAGGTGAAAGATCACACTGTGATGTTTCTATAAACCACCAGAGGCTGGGAAATGAAGGATTGAAGTGTTTCAAAAGCCGTGTCATCTTGACTTTATGTTTAAGTGAATTTTCTGTGACTTCAAGAAATGTCTTATTCCGTTTTTATAATCTGCTCACAATTTATTTTTTTATCAAAAGAACACTTACTTTTAAAGTTTTGTTTTGTTTTTAAAACATCAACTCTGGCTTTTTCAGGATGAAGGGATGTACTTTAGTAAAAAAAGTTGATCCCAAAATTGAAAAAGTAGATATCCCACAAATTCCTGCATTACACTTTTACATTAATAAAAACACCGAAATCTTTACCCAAATCATTTTTGGGTCATAGTTATTGATGCATTTTCTTTTTAAGTGGACCAAGAACACATTTGAACTACTGTTTGTTAGTTTTATCTATCCATATCCATTTCTTATTGATATGTCTTTTAAGGTACAATTTCATCTTAATTGGTATCTAAAAAAGATTGATATAAATATTAAAGTACAATGTTTGCCTCTGAAATAAAGAGTATAGAGTAGCATTACATTTAAATCACAAAGTTTCTAAAAATGGTTTGTCAATGCAGTATTTAAGAAAATGCGCTTAGTTACTTCCTGTGCACAGAGTCTGAATTGTGTAAACACACCACCGCAATCATTGATAAAATATTGCCCTGATGGTTGTTTGACTTTCTCATGATGGGGGTCCCCTATTGGCATTACATGAACGTGCATCTCCACCCTGGGACCGCACCCCCTCCCATCGACTGCTGCTGCCCCGTGGCACATTCTACTTCACCCTAATTACAATTAATAATTGAAAAAAAGGAAATCAATGTGTGCAAATTAAGCGTTGTAACAGTTGGCTTTATCGGTTTGACATTGTTTTTCGGGCAGCTTCCTCATTGCACGTGACGGAGTCGATGTTTATTTTTTTGTTATGTCTGTGGTGCAGTACAATCGTGGCTTTATTTATACTCCAGTCACTGCGTTTCGCTATGTACTGTAGATAAATGTCCACCTCTACTCTGATTGCTTTTTTGTTGTTGTCCTGTGGCAAGAGAGCAAAGGGTTTGTTTTCTGCAGGACAGGGTGAAGGGTAAATTATTAATTGGAAGGAGCAGTGGGCTGTGTAACAATTTGCTGATCCAGAAGCTTTCATGAGCCGTGTCAGGTTCTGTTGAACAAGTGACTGGTTTACTACGTTGATGGCAAAGGCATCGCTCACAGCCTGCTCGCATTACTGCTCAACAAGCCCTGTTTTATTAGAAGTAGAAGGCGGCATCTCTCTTGAGTACTTGTTTTGAATAAAGCGTGAGGTTACCTGGCCTTGTCTGTGCTGGTGAACCCCCGGCCCTGTTAACCCTGTTAGAGCTGCAGAGGAGAGCCTGCCACCTGCACAGCTCTTATTGATCCGGGTTCACATCCTGAATTGGACTTGGACAAATGATCAGATCCTCCTCGGGATAAACAACCAGGATGGACTTTTTAATCAGTAATGTACCATCTTCAAATAATGAAGTTATTCCCTCATTAGCTTGTGGTTCCAAATAGGCAACAGTCCGATCTTGTTATTTCGTATTGAACTGTGAGGCGGTACCAGGATGGAGTATATGGTGCATTATGGTGAACAGTCAGAGCAGCAAACTCTGTTAAAAGAGTCTCTGTGTTGTGTTGTGGGTTTGGCCCGGTGCTGCTCCTTTCCCCCTGGGGGACTGTGAACACCCAGGGCTCGGACGAGACGAATTAGGGCAGGACAAACGACACGCCCACCAACAGGAGCTGCAGCGTGCTGTTATTCCAATTCAGCAGAAGTGTCCCCATGACTATTGGCAGTTTTTTTCTGTATATTTAGAAATTCATTTGTCAAGCTCACAGGGATGTATCTAAACTGTTTACTTGTCGTGTCTGGGTTTTTCTGAGGATTAATAAATAACAGTGGAATAGGTGTCAGCAGAACATGGAGCGGACAGTGGATCCTGCCTTGTGGCGTATTGGCAGCTTTTACAGCCGCAAGTTTAACAAAGCTGAGAGACATTTATCACTCCCTTTTACACAGCAATCATCACATTCCCTCAAGACGCTGGTACTGTACCAGGCCTGTCGTCTTTTCACTCTATTAGTCTGCGTCATTGAGTCTGGGAGCTGTGATGAATAGCTGGATGTTGAGTCGGGCTTTTATTGAATAACTCCCATTACAAATGGCTCATATTGACTGAAGAACTGAATATTACACATTCTTGTGTCAGCTAAATTGTAAGCACAATTGTTTCATTGTTCCTTTCTAGAATTAACATTTGAAAATCTGTAAAGAAAGCCTGTCTCTTCATCCATTTTGATATACTGACTGGCCTGTATTAATTCTGGTCATGGAGTGTAATTTGAAAATTCAGATCTGTCAAGGGAAAAAAATGAACAAAGCTTGTGGTACAAAGCGTGAATCAGACAATATGAAACTCGGAGGTGCACTCTTGTAAAGAGGAAATGCTGGAGACTCGTCAAGACAATGAGTCATGCGGCTTTGCTTTGCTTCAAGCTCTGCTAAAGAGTAAGCAAGGAGGGGAAGGCTCTCAGGAGCATTTTGCCTTCTAATGTTTTGTATGGGTTGAGTTATTCCCAGAGTGTCAGAAGTGTGTGTTAATAATAGTTATGTGACAGTGAGAAACTCAGGCTGTGGGGAGTAAAGTTGGGCTGTGTGCCAAATTTTCCAAAAGCAGTAATGTGGTTTTCCTAGTTAAAGTTGTCAAAGCAGCAAACAAATGTCTGCACACACCTCCTTGAGCGGCCAGCGTTTACACCCATCCAGCCGTGACTGGAATGGAAGTCTGCTTTGCACTGCGTCCAGCTGAATCAATGAACTTGGTGTCTTTTGAATGGGGAAAGATATTCTGCGTTATAAAGAGCTTGACTCAGGCCCTCATTTCATATTTAGCTTTGAGAGGCTTTCGGTGGCACAGACTCCCCCTCGGAGAGAACAGTGGCCAACATTTAGCTGAAGAGGCCAAGTTCAGGAGAACTTCAGAATCAAGTCAGCTGCAGAAAGTTGTTTGGTTTTAATCGTGTTGCAGCCAGCCCCAGATCATGCAGACTCTTGAGCACACTTCAAAGCTCCGCACCACCATGATGGCTCTCTCAGCCCATTCTTTGGACATCACCGTCAGAAGTTTACTATCTGCCGGTACCCCTCAACCTGATCTGTTTTGTTCCAGCCAAGGGGATTATACCCAGCACCTTGGGATTAAACCTCTCCCTGTGTGTGAGGTTATCCACTTTCCGGCTGTTATGTATATTATGAGCTCTGAGAGTCTGGGCTGAGTGTATATGTCCTCTGGTTAGGCTGGCTGACCCGGGCCGGGACAGTTAATGAGCGAGGTCGCAGCTTCTCTTGTTTCAGCCTTGAGTGGGATTCACCGCCTACACACACCACAACCCACAGGGGGGTCTTCATCACCCCACACAATTGATCTGTACTCTCTAGAAGCTGAAACCTCCTTGCCACATGCTAGTTCCTCTGCTGTTTCTCTCTGTGTTTGCCCGTGGCTCATCGTGAACTCTGACTCCTTAATCACAGTTAAATGCTGTGAGAGCTGGGAAGAGAGAGACTACTGGGTAAAGTTTGAGAACCTCTGTGTAGGAGAGAGACAGCGGGATAATGGGCTTTGCTCTCAATGTGCTGAGGCCTCTAACTGGAAGCTAAAGGAGGTTTAAATCTTCAAATGGTAACATTTGTTGAGCTCCTAAGCGCCAGAAAAAGCCTGCAAATTAAGCGTTAGATAGATTTTGGTTTATTTCTGTTTTCCTCTGCCGCTCTGGGTAGTTTTTTTTTTAGTTATACATGTAGGAATATAAAAACACTCTTAATGTTGTCAAGATTTGAAGCTGAAACCAGAGGTGGTGATGCCTCCAGTTATTTAGGCACTGCCTGTTTTTGTGCAGCGCTGAGTGAGCACTGTTGAGCTGAGGGAGCTCTGATGAGTGCTTATAGAGTGCTAAACCAAGTTGCAGCTAAACTGCTCATCCATTACCTCGGCCGCCCGCACACCCCTCAGATTTAATGTGCTAGGGTCGTTTGCGTGGCAGCAGCTCAACCTTCAGGGAACTCATTCATGCCGGACTGGAGGCCAGAAGCACATTAGATCAAATCAATGTGATCCCTGTAATGTGGCCTCTAGTCTGCCTGACCACAGAAGCAATACAGCACTAGCCCAGCGTTTCAGGACCCCCATCAGGGCAGACCTGTCTGTATCAGGGTTGGCCTGATCATCTTCCTGCTGTGCACCTGGAAAAACAAGCTTCAGTGCCGACTATGAAGCAGGGTTCATTAAGCTCCCGCTCTGGCTGATCACAGCTCTGGCAAAGCGAGCATACAAGGAGGGAACGTTGTGTCTCTACATTTTCAACTGAGCCTGCTATGATGCAAGAATCAATAGTGAAATATTCAGCGTCCTGGATGCTGTGCCGGCCCGGGTCTGATCTCAAGCTGAGCTTTTATACGAGGCAATACTGCTGCTGCTAGAAATAAGCACATACCAATCATTTAAATCAACACTAGATACTATAAAGAACAATTACCCTGGTGCGACTGAAGACTGCCTACTAACGTCGCTCAGGGCCCATTGCTCTTCACATAAAAACTGGTTGAATGTGGGGTGCCACTTAGTAGTTTGACTGAGATATTTACATTAACCCATGTAAAGTAGCTAGGTTGTATAGCTTAACCAATGTGCCTGCCAATATCATAATACCAATTGACCAATGGGAAGACTAATTTTCTTTTTAATTGTTAATGAGGAATGGCACCTGGGGTCTGCATCACAGAGGATTAGTATTGTCTCTCCCACCAAATTAAAGCTTTCTACACTTCGACTCCAAGTTCAATATTAGTCTGTTTAGAAAAAATGTATTGAAGTTTACAAAAAAAAAAATGTGTTTGTCAGCAGCACCTTAAGATTTTTTTCCCACTTCCTGTTTTGACAGCTAATGTTGCATCTCAGAAAGGTGTTAAAACATCGGTAACAAAGCGTTCCTCGTACTTAGTCTTCGATCCTCTTCGTTCTTTTTTTAAATCCCAGGGAGGTGTGAACAGCTTGCACATTTGCTTCCCTTTTTGCAGATTAAATGCAGGTTTTGTTCATGTCTTTCTTTATCAGTAAACCTTACACATAGTCATGTAGATCAGGGTCACAGAATGTATCTTCTACAATTTGTGAGTGACAGAACTATATTTTAATTTTGCACTTGTTTGATAATTTCTACTTGATGGTTATGCAGATTTTTAGTCACTTCACACACCAAGAATAAGATAAAGCACACGAAGCAGCATTAATATGCTAATGTAATCTAATGATTGATGTCTAATGTCGGTAAGGCTGCTTGTTTCACTGGAAGTTAACCCAACTCCACACAACTTTCAGCCTTTTAACATTTTGTTATGACTTGTTTTACCATTTGATTATAATTGTAAAGATAAGTAGATTAATTGATAAATGCAACTATTTTGTTAATAAAAAAATAAAAAAGACAAATGCAGTGTTTGTTAACCTGAATTGCTTTGTGTTTGAAACGTTTGAATATTTTCTTCACATTTTATACACCACACTGGAGAAAATGCTGCTCCAAAAACATGTTAAACAATAATGAAAACTAGCTGTTTTCACTTGAAATAAGCACAAAAATCTGCCAATAGAACAAGTGAAATGTTGCTTTGTAAGATTTCTTGAAATAAAATGGGATATTTAGATAAATTAGATCTTGTAATTAGCTGCGAGAACTCATTTTGAACTATATTTGACCAGAATCAGGAAATGTTTATTCACAATATAAGCCGCAAATGCTCAAAAGTGTTCTGTTTTCTGATGTTAGTTGGTGATTTCTAATACATTTGTAAAAAAACATGTTTCATCTGAGATACAACTCAAAATAAGATTTGTTGACTTATCAAGATGATGCATTGTCTAAAAACAAGACCCGATATCTCACTGCAGTGTTACTTCTGAAGTTATTATGTCTTCAGGTGTAAAAACATGACTAGATATTAGACAGATATACTTGACAAGATTTTAATTTTTTGTAGTGCAAATCATCAAGACAGAAATAAGCTCAACAATTATCAAGTTCTAGACTTCTTTTTTTTTCAACAAACTACTTTGGCTTAACCTGTTTTATGTTAATTAGCTAAAGTGACCTGCGAATGTAGGAAAGCATTTGAGAGATCTATCTCAGTCTAACTTTGGTTCAAAGACGTAAAACAGGACAGAAAATCAAGTATGTGAAAATCCATTGTTTTATTATTTTTTATATTGTTTTTATAGACAGATCCAATGCTTACCAATTTGCAAAGCCACTGAACTGTTTATCCTGCGTGATGTTTTTCCAGTCAGAAGCACTCTTTCATAACTTCTCTATGGTATTAATCTGTCGGGTTACAATTTGATTCATGTTTTGGGAGAATATTGACAGGTGATATACTTTTTTTAATGCAGTGTTTGTTGCTGGCTGTAGATATTTGTTTCAAAGAAGCTTTGCACATATACCGGAGGAGTGTCTAAAGATTTGAAACAGAACCTCACTGAAGTCTCATTTAGATTTCTGGCTCAGCTTCTCTCTGTGTGGAGCTTGCATGTTCTTCCTGTGTGTACATTTCTGTGAAAGTGTGAAAGCGATTGTGGTATGATGTCAGATCCGTGATGGATAGCAACCTGTTCCTCTGCTTTTCGCTTAGTGCGTGCATGGATGCACTCCTGATTGATATGACCCTGAGCAGGAATACAGACAGTAAATGGATTTAATGGATATAGCTTGTAATATTAAATATTTATTCAATACTTTTTAAAAAACAACAATTCATACTATCCACTTTTTTTACTTCACACTTCCTGTGGCTCTCAGCCTAAAGCCATTGATTTACGAGGAGGTATGTTCTAGGTTTATGAATAAACATGTTTTTTTGTGTTGTTATTAGTTTTAATTCTCGATGATTTTGGATGGCTTAAATAGCTGGACACTGCTACTTCTAGTACTCAAACAGGAGAATTCAGTTTATTTGTTGATGCACTAGTGTGTATTTAACTACAGCAGCACAATGGTGAATGTGGGATTGACTCAAAAATAAACTACAGAGCCCATGTTCTTGGTAATGAAGAAACATATTTCCCAGTGCAGCAGTGGGGCTCATCGATGTGTTTATAATAGTTTTTTGATGACAATCAAGCTCTAGTATTTGAGCACAGAGAAAAAGTTACAACATGCTTTAAATTCAAATACAGTATAGTTAGAATCAATTCATTAGTGGCATATCTTCACTGAACAAATAATACAAATGTCATACCATATTAATAAAATAAGCATGAGCTGAATATGAATGTCAACAGTCACAAGCGTCTTGAAAACTGTCTGAAAGTTTTCACAGGGATAAATAATATGCTTTCCAAAACATTCACTATTAATGTATAACTATTAATACATGTACTTAATTTATGAGTAATTATTAATTGCTTGCATTACAGGACTTCAACATTTTCCCGACAACAATTGCGGGGGAATAATCCTCTTTTGTTTTGTCGCTCAGCTCTGTCTAATGCCACTTCTCTGTGTGTCTGCAGGCTGTGAGAGTGACTACTGGGGACCTCATTGCAGTAGTCGGTGCCAGTGCCAGAATGGAGCTAAGTGTAACCCCATCACAGGTGCCTGTGTCTGCACTGATGGGTACCAGGGATGGCGATGTGAGGAGTTCTGTGAGCACGGCTACTACGGCAAGGCCTGCCAACTTCCCTGCCAGTGTCTCAACGGTGCCACCTGCAACCACGAGACAGGAGAGTGCATCTGTGCACCGGGCTACTCGGGGGCTTTGTGAGTACCAGCAACATATTTATTCCTTTGCAACTCTCTCTTTGGTGTCTACAAAATAAATGTTAATGCTGCGTTTGTTGTTTGTCTGAGCGTGCTTTGTTGATACAAAGAACTGCAGGCAGAACCCAAGTTTTGTGTCTGACTTGTTTGACTATTGACATGTGGTGACAGCTGTGGAGAGCGCTGCCCCTCCGGTAGTCACGGGCCTCAGTGTGAGCAGCGCTGCCCCTGTCAGAACGGAGGAATGTGCCACCACATCACTGGAGACTGTTCCTGCCCCACCGGCTGGACGGTAGGTCACACCTAAGGAGGGCAATATTTAAAAAGAAAAGAAACTAAATGTTGTTGGTGTTCCTGGGAAAAAAAACGTTTATAACTCTTTACTGCAGAGACTGACATGTTGAGAACATGGACCTCAGGATCAATAGGTTGTGTTCAATTATAAATGAGAACGTGGGATTCTCTTCCCCCTGCTAGAGAACAAATAATTGGAGTGCCTGGTGGGGAGGTTGTGCTTGCTTTCTCAAACCACAGATCAAAGAGTCATGTCAAGTGAACATGGCCACCCACAGTCAACAATATAGAGTATGTCTTTAGGGACGTCCCACTGGCCAAGGGTTTTAAGGCAACAATCCCGGTTGGATTAAAGCTGGGATCCTTTGTTGCATGACATCTTGCTTGCACTCTCCCCGCATTTCGTTTCCACTGTAAACTATTGAATAAATGCAATCAAGAAAAATGTAAACCTTTTAAAAGAATTGAATGCATTAAAAAAAGCAATACCTGGTTAGATTTGTAGCATTCCTTCGAATAAGCAGAGGAAGATAAATTCTTCTTTTGTGCCATAAATGGTTGTCTATATGTATCGTGATGTCATATATTTTCTGGAAATTCAATTGAGAAAACTGATTGCATATGAAATAACCAGATATGAAAGTGGGTTTTCGGCTAATGTAGAGAATTAAGTACCTTACAAATTGAGGTACTTCATCACATTTATTCCAACTTTTTTTCTTTTAAATCCAATTTTGCTGTAGAGCCTTCCTGCTCATCGATGTGCAAACAGCCCACATTACCTAAAGCAAGCAGAGATTTAAAGGGGCAGACACCATAATATAAACTGTATCATAAAAAGTCTGATTTATATTTTTTCATGCTTTTTATCGTCCTCTTATCCAACCACACTGATTAAATCAGTAATTTGCCAATAAAGAGACTATTGTTTGTTAAATAGTCAAATAAAATAAAAAATCTCCAATGCCGGTGTAAATGTTATTCCGTCCATCAGTTCAGACGGTGTTGTCAATTTATGTTATGTCTTTAATGTTTTACTATATTTTATAAATAGCAGGATATAAGGATATGGCGGAAACATTAACAATATGTCTAAACCAGGGGTGTCAAACTCAAGGCCCGGGGGCCAAATCCGGCCTGTGACTTCATTTTCTGTGGCCCCACAAGAGCTTGCAAAGAATATTATATGTTTATTATACGGTTACCTGATAATTTACAGAAGCACGTTGCCCATAAACTACATGTCCCACAATGCGTCTCAAATTAGACTTTTTTTTTCTCATAATATGACTTTTTTTTCTTCTAAATATGCCTTTTTTCTCAGAATTTGACCTTTTCTCAGAATTTGACTCTTTTTTTTAAATGTTACTTTTTTTTCGAAATGTTACTTTTTTTTAAATGTCACTTCTTTTTTTTATTTCGACTTTTTTTTCCAGAATTTGGCTTTTCTTTAAATCATTTTGTGACATTCTCACTGAAGAGACTTGCAATTATTTGCCCCAGTCTTCTGCTTTCAGACGTTGTTAATTATGAAGTTATTTCCCTATCTGATAATAATCCAATGCAGAGGCAATAATGTAATATAATACATTATTTTATATATATATTTATATATGTATTTTTATATAGTCTTAAAGTTACAACCGGCCCTTTGAGTGCAGCCCTAATGCTGATTTGGCCCGCGATTAAATTGAGTTTGACACCCCTGGTCTAAACTGTCCAAAAATCAGTAATAGTTGAGGGCTTTCAGTCCAGACAAAGTAGTGAGGGATGTATTTCATATGGTTCTTTGCCGTCTGTTTTTCAAAGGGTTCAGTTTGTGCCCAGCCGTGCCCTCTTGGCAAGTACGGCATGAACTGCAGCAAAGACTGTTCCTGTCGTAATGGAGGGCTGTGCAGCCACGTCACGGGGCAGTGCCAGTGCGCAGCGGGCTTCAGCGGACGCAGGTACGCAGCTCATACCTCTGCCAGACAGACTGCTGAAATATTGCACATAAAAGCCTTTTGTGAAGTACAAACTTTTGTACTCCTACTTTGAAAATAGGTCAGACAATGGCATGATTTATTGATATAAGTACTTAATGCAACGGATGGTTTCATGCCGACAGTTAAACAGTCACTCATTGACCTATTCTCTTTGTTGACGTACCAATGAGGCACAAACCTGGCTGTTCTTTAGAAAGAGAAAGGAATTGCAAGAAGAATATCGCACTCATGAGAAAGAGGCATTTATTAATGCCTATTAGTCCATTTGAAGGAGGATTGTAAGCTTTTAATGGGGATGTTTATGTTTAATTAATCTTATACTCCATGCTTGCCTGCAAGGTTTCCTTCATCCTCTTCCACTCCCAGCCTGACCATTGATCTCACCATGAGCTACATGCTGTTTTGATTCTGCTCATTAATTATAAGTAATGGGCTTATATTAAGGTCTCATTGAAATCCACAGATCTTTTTAGTTCCCCCTGCCTGCCAGAGCAGCCCAGAGCAGCACAGGTTTATTAGTTCAGCTAAAGCAATTGTCTCTTGGATGGAAACACTTCCTCGACAGGACCTTTACTTTCCTTTTATTATTTTGCTAAATTGCCCTCATTCATTTAGTCAGTGGCAGGTGAATTAACCTGCCAGGAATAATCTGAGATTGTGTTAGCCCCCCACCCTCTCTTGTCTAGTTTAATAATACCATTGTCCCCGGATAAAACTGAAGCTGGGGTAATTTAAACATGAACATAACTCGCCCATTTTGTAATGCAATTGAGCTATTTGTAATAGCTTTGTTAGACTCTTGAGATTGAAACTCCCCCAGGATTGTATAGTTAAGTCAGTATATTTAAGTGAAGACAAAACCCTACTTCAGTTCTTCATGTGGAGAAACTCATTGACTCTGTTCATGACGTTTAAGTCTTGTCCGACTAATGTTGAACATTCCTGGCTGCTGACGGCAAGGGGCTCCTTCTCGGGCTTCCCTGTTATGTACTCGCTCAAATTAAGCTTTCAGTGTTGTGTTTCAATGCTTTTAGATCAAATATTCATAATTAAAATCTGGAAATATAAATACTATAATGTTTTATAAATTACAGTAGTAGCTGATGCATGTCATTCCTTAATCAAATAGCCACTATTTTGAAATACATTTTTAAGAAAGTGTTCAATTACAGTTATCATTCATTCTTTCCCTTCAAAACATTTCAGTCAGACAACTCACGTGTTCTAATATGTTTATTATAAGCAGGATATAGTTTGAGTTTGGCGTCTAGGCTCGGGCCTCATCACTCCACAGATTTACAAAGAACATTGAGTGATGATTAGATAACTATCCCCCGAGCCTACAGGTGGAAGCTGGGGTGGTGGTGGGGCAGGCGAGCAGTAGTAACATGAAACACAGCAGCAGGAACATGAACGTAGCAATAGCAAGTGAACACAGCAGTGATAGCAGCAGCAGCATAGCGAGGAGGCAGAGGCAGGAAGACCTGGCAGCTTAAATAGAGCGGCATGTTTAGGAGAATGTGTTTGGTTGGTTGTAAGAGGGACGAGGTGCATCACGTGTTAATGTATCATTGGTGCTCGAGTTGACTGCCTGAACTATTGTTAGAACAATAACAAATGTATCCTAAATGGGATATCATATGTTTAGTCCATTTTAACATTTAAGTTGTGATAAGATGCAAGTTGTAGATTGTGCAGCAGTAAGAGCAGTGTTGGTATAACAAAAGCGGCAATAACACCACAACTAATATTACATTTGATTCATCATGTCTTTCACCTCGTCTCTTTAATTATATATAAAATATGTACCTTGGCTAGCAACTGTTGCTTCTTCCCCTGTTGACTAATCCTTTAGTTAGTTTATTGATTAATTGCAGTGCATGTGAAAACAATTTCAAAATGTAGTCCAAGGGGATGTCAGACTAAACAAATGACTTGTTTTGTCTGACCAACAGTGGCAAAAAGTATATGCTACAGTATATCATTTTTAAAATAGAACTATCAAGTAAAGCATATAAACAAATCATTTTTTTATCCGATTGCTTTTGATTCATTTGATGCTGTCAATCAACTGTTTCATTAATCAACCTTTTTTTTTTTAACCTTGATTCTACTAACCACAATTCACTGTAATTGTTTATAATCTACTTTTAGAGCAGTGATTTTAATTTGTTCCTTACAGGTGCCAGGATGACTGTCCTGTGGGCACCTTTGGTCCGCAGTGTAACCAGAGGTGCGAGTGTCAGAACGGAGCCAAATGTCACCATATCAATGGAGCCTGTCTGTGTGAAACTGGCTTTAAAGGCCCTAATTGCCAAGAGAGATTCTGTCCTCCTGGCCTCTACGGCCTCATCTGTGACAAGTACTGCCCCTGTAATACCACCAACACTGTGAGGTAAGAGAGACATCACTGCAAGGTGTCACACTCTGACCAAGCACTGAAATGAAGACCTTTATGAATTAAGACTTTTCCAACTCAATTTTGCCTCTTCTTAGCTCTAAGCCAGCTCTCATTTTGAAGTCTGGACACCTCTTAGCCATGTCATCCAGTTAGCCTTTAATCGCGTCCTTTGCTTCATTCATAATTTCTCAGCAGCATTCATAGTTAATGCAATGTTAATGCTCTGATTCCGGCTGGAGTTGGGCGCCGACCGTAGAAGTCATTACAGAAAGAGGGAGAAAGCCTCATCTATATGGAACAAGCACGTAGACTCAAAGATGGATGAAATGCTGCTGGGGCATACTTCATAATTTGACCCTGCTGAGGATGGAAGTCTTGATACTCTACGAACTGAAACTTTGCCTCACACTTCCTGTGGTTGTCCCATCTTTCTTTCTCATTATGTTGTAGCTGCCACCCGCTCTCTGGTGAATGCACCTGCTCTGCGGGATGGACAGGACTTTACTGTAATGAGACCTGCTCTCCGGGATACTTCGGAGAGGGATGCATGTCGCCTTGTAGCTGCACCAACGGTGCCGACTGCCATCCTGTCATAGGCACCTGTATATGTGCCCCTGGGTTCATGGTGAGTGGCATATTTCCTCATTGCTATTTAATTATACCAAGGTCATTGGCCTCTATCCCAGGAATGTTTTATTGTTATTTCAGATGTTTTATTGTTATATAATTCAACCTTTAATTTGTCTCATGACATATAAATGACCTTTTGGAGACTGACAACGTCTGAAGAAGCTTAGCATAATTATTTACAAAAAAGTAGCAAATGTTTACTGAAGAGAAAAATAGTTGGGCAAAGGAGAAAGAAAATAAAAAGATATAACTTAAAATGTATTAAAACACTTTGACAAGAAGGAATAGAGGACAAATCAATACACAAAAGTATTACTATTAGAACAACTGTCCTTGATATACAACTAAATGTGACTTATTATTATGACTTCCTTATATTACAAGTTGTAATTATATTGTTGGTTATGCTAATTGTTCATAAAACTGCCATAGGTTAATTGGCATTGTAACTTTGCTTGTTGTTACCTTTGTTATACTAGTTTCATTCAATAATAAAGGTAAAAGCAGGTCTGTGTTGTGTCTATAATATAGCTCTTTATTGATAAGGTTGTTGCTATGATTTATATTTCATGTTATTTGTGGCCGTATTAAAATGTTTGCGTCATTGTGGTCGTAATGCTCTGGAAGTGGTCCCGGTATTACTTTAGAGGCTTTTTGTACGCAGGCAGGCACAAGCAAGGTGAGATATTTTATTATTGCCTTATTATGGATGTGCTGTACTGCACCATGAGAAATTCTAAATGAATCATTCTCTGGTCCAGCCTTTAGCAGACATTAATGATCAGTCGTGTGTATTTTACAAAAAAGGTTTATACGCCTAAACTTGTGACATCAGAGAGACAAGTCGAGATATACCTTACAACTATGTCCCTGCACCAATTGGGAGAAAATTGAAACTTTGACCTATATACCTTTCCAGTTTTTTCTGCAGCCATGTTATCCCTTTTTACAACTGTCGAATTAGTTGGGCAACTTCAATCAGTTTTCCTATTGTATTTCTCGTCCGGCAATCTGGAGTTACAGAGCAACAAAGACAGAGAAGGTACATTTCTGCCAACATTACATTTCAGTGGAAATTGCCTGTGTCTTACAGCGGGACACTGTGGTGAAATGAGCTGCCGAGCGGGGCCGCAGACTGTGTCTTAATTTGCTCCACCTGTTCTCTTTGGCGGCTGCTGGGAAGAGCTGCCAGATCCATTAAACAGACCTAGAGGGCAGGAGCTGGATAGGAAAGGAGGCAGTCAGATGGGAACAGACACACATCATATGGTGGATTGGTGTGTTTGTGTGTGTGTAGGAGTGAGAGAGAGTGAGGGAGGGATACTGTGATGCCAGAGCTGCTGCTGCTGCTTTATTAGAAAGTTAGAGCTAAGAATGTTTGTCTTACCTGCGTGTTTAACTGTGTGACACCTGATCATTATCACGCAGTGGAGCTTTTTAAACATGATTGATGATGGCGTTGGGGTTGTGATTGCTGGTAGAGTCACTTCCTCAGGGGACCGCCGATAGGACTTAGTCTCCCTGCTGCATCTTTGTTCTGGAGTCCCATCGGGGGACAAACCAAGCAAAGTGTTGGAGCAGACCGAGCTTCTGCACGCTTGATTTAGCTCTAGTAATTGGACATGCTCTTTTTGACTTGGACAAAGTGATTACATGTTACCTATTCAGGCATTGTCCCTTGCAATTTATAGCAGATACTCGTAGCAACAATTTTTCTCCCAGATATGTCTGCAGTTTTTTACAGATTTGGTTGATACTGCTGTTTCTGAAATATGAACGCATTAGGAATGGATTCCTGTCTGCCTTTGTAGGTGGCGAAAACAAATCATTTTCCTATCTCTCAGGGCTTTCCAGCCTCATCAAAAGGTTCAGAGGTTCATTTTCTGTCTTGCTGCATGAATTTTAAACTGCAGTCACTCATCCAGCAGTTAGATGGACTGCTAAGGAGTGAGACTGATTGGTAATTAGTGGTGCCATTTGCATCTAGTCTCAATGGGTACCAGGCTGATCAATGTTGTGTCAGTGAGAGGCTTTCTGGAAAAAGTGCTCTCCAATTACATTAAGATACTAATAGGTATGAATTTAGTGCCTTGACCAAGGACGACCTGGCTGCCTCTCAGCGGCTCAGGTCTGGTTGCAGCCTCCACTGGATGTGTAGTTACGTAAGGTCCTGCTGCTCTCGTGCGATGGACGGACAGCCCGTGTATTAATAATGATTCTCCACATACAGACTTCTATCCTTCGCCGCTCAGAAGGAATATGAATCAGTCGACTAATGAGAGGGCTGCCGTTCCCCTCCTGAGAGCAGACCAACCACTGCTCTCAGCGCCATGTGGGTGAACCCAAGTGGAATCGGACGCAGCCGAGGATGCAGCAAAATCCATGTGGTCATTTGTGGCGGCATGACGTTTTATCCATGAGTCCAGTCACCAGTAAATTGCCTGCGCTCTGAAGACAGGTTGAACCCCCCCCCCCCCTTCCGGCCCCCACTGACTGGTCGAACTCTTCTCCACACTTAACAACTGTAACTGGACTGCTATTGTTAGCAGTCTTGAAGCTGTAATTTTCAACAGAACAAAGGGTATTGCATCCGATTGATACATTTTTTTATTCACAGACAGGCGCTTTTGTGTGCTGTTCGGGGAGAAGAGATGTTTTAAGATGTGTGTTCTGCCCCTGGCGTCCACTGGCACATCTTCTCCTGACTCCTGTTTTAAACTGAGTTCAAAATGATAATGAGAGCAGTGAGCAGCCAGCAGTCCCCCAGTGCTCTGGTGAGCAAAGCAAGAGCCACTCAGGACTCCTCTGGGCCACTAATTGGAACTCTAAATCATTGTGTCACCTGTCACTCAAGGCAGGCTGTAAAAGGCAGGCTGTGGGAATCCATAGACTGTCTGTGATCTCCAGCTTAGGGAGGGACGAGACGAGTGAAGGTGGGCTGTGCTCGGCTTTTAAAGCAGAGAAATTCTAATGACAGCGAGCTGCAGAGGACAGGGGAAGAGCACTGCATGTCCTTTACCAGAATAGTTCACCTTTATGCAACGGTAAGGGGCTTAAAGGCTGCGCCAACATGGCTGCCGATCTTCCATCAGTGTGGTTATTGATTGAAGATTGAGAGTTGGCTGCAGTTTCCAGGATCCTGCTGTTCCCCTGTCCTTCCTGTTCACCACCTTGGGGTTTATTTGTTTGGTTTTGGCTCTTCCTCACTTTGGTGTCGACTTTCTTTTATGTACTGTTGGCTAGAGACGGATGTTGACAACCATGCTTGTTTTGATATTCATGGTGTGGCCAGCTGCTTCAGCACTGGAGTGTTTACAGTATTCTTCTCTGATCCCAAACCATTTTGTGCTTGTGCCTCCACCAACCTGTAGTCTATAATTTGCGGAGAAGGACATGATAACCACATGCTGTCAGTGGTGTGAAAAATGGTTCTCTGGTCTTGAGAACTGCATAACTTCACCCTTGATTTTAATTCTGCTTGATGGCCCCACTCCCTCGGGTTAACAAAATCCTAAAACCAGTTTTCACATTTTGTGTTGCATATTCCAAAAGGCGTTGGAATCAGAAATTAGAATTTAGAATACCTTTATCAGAGAGGAAATGTACAATGTGACAGCAAAAGTAAATACTAATTAAGATTCATGCATAAAATATTAGAGATATGAATTACACAAATTACACCCAGTAGTAGTAGTAAGTAAGTATCCATCGAGGTGGAGAGCAATAACTACAGTAGCAGTATTATTTAATAAGTGTAGCATGTAGAAGTACTGTGATCCAAAGCCAGAACAACATGTTTTTTTTAACTATTTAAGAAACACTATTCAGTGTTGTATGAACTAATGGCAGGTGGACAAAAGGGAGGGTTTAGTAGGAGTCTGGATTTTCTTGCTTTAGAGTCCTGTCAGTCTCCCTGCTGATGGAAATGGAGGACCCCCCCTCCCCCCGCCCCCCATGAGACAAACCATAAGGGGAATATATATGGAGTGAGACTTGGAGAGATGGGACGTATTATGGTTTTAAAAAGGCAGAGCGTGGCCGGAGAAGGTGCAGTCTGAATACATATAGCATAATTGGAAGCTGTGAGGTGACAGCTTCAGGTGGGCCTTCCTCTTGAACTTTACTTACCATCATAAATCAATTCAGATTTACAGTTGCTTTGCTCCTCATTTTGTCTAATGGTACAGTATGACTGGTCTAAATAAACAGTTTAGTAAGCTATGAATAAGTGCCGGAAACCTTTCCTGTTTTTCTGTCTGCCTCTATTCACACTTTATTACTCCTATTTCTGGTCTGCCAGTCAGCATTTAATGCCATGCGGATTCTTTGCCTCATGACTTTGCATTATTTCTACCTCAGGGTGAGGACTGTGCTACAATGTGTCCTCCGGGTCTATATGGGCCGAGCTGCATGTCCACCTGCTCCTGCCACAACCACGCATCGTGCTCTCCATTCGATGGCTCCTGTATCTGCAGGGAAGGTACAGTATAATGGACTTATTGTAAAAGGTTAAGAGCACCTCCTGAGCTTTATTAGATATGCTACACTGACTGCACCTTTTACACCTTCACATCACTTACAGAGTTAGTACTGATCTTGTTGCGCTCTGTGCTTGAGAATGTATGGCTCAAATCATAGAGGATGTTGTTTTTGTATACATAATGACTTATGCACCGGCAAATTACCCTGCCCTTTAATAATACCCTGCTTGAAAAAATACATTGGAGTTCCCACTTGTAATATTAGTGCAAATTCCATTGTAATGGCTATACCTGTAACTTAAAGATAACCTACATTTGTTTCCTTTATTTAATCAAATAAGACCTGCTATTACTCTGTATATTAACAAAAATAGTTAGGTAGTTCGTTTTAGTAAACAATCTTTAAAGTCATCTTCTCTGCACAAATCATTTGGGAAAATGTAAAACACTTTTAAAAAAGGTGAAGGCCTCACTGCTGAAAGTTCAATTGTGTTTACACTTGCCAAAGAAACATACTTTTTTCACGGGCAGCCAAGTTTTTGTTTAAATTTGGCGACCAGCCCCTAAAAATGCTCCGAGGTCCACAGTTGATTTCCGACCTATAGACCCAAGCACAGGTCTTAATTTTGACCCGTTGTAGGCACTGCAGAAAAACTTCAAAGTCAGTAATCCTGTTATGAAGATGAATGTCTGTACAAACATTGGATTAAGCAATCCAGTGGTTGTTGAGATATTTCAGTGACCGAAGTGGTAAACCAACCATCTGACCAACATTTACCGGCCCGAATGCCATGCATTGCAACAAATGCATTTTATCAGAACGGAATAGTTTTTACCACTCATAGCAATTGATCATATCCCTTGAATTAGTCCCTTTCATGTATCTTAAATGCTGAAACCCCAGGCCGGGAACCACTGTACTGTACACTTCAAACTTTTGTTTTGTGTAATTCGAAGTGACTACATTTATGAATTGAATACAGCCAATTATAAAACTGTTCAATGTGTCTTTGCTCTCTCTAACCCCAGGCTGGCAGGGCGTGGACTGCTCGCTCCTCTGTTCCAGCGGTACGTGGGGTCTGGGCTGTAATCTGACATGCTTATGTGCCAATAGAGCTGCATGCGACCCTATAGACGGCATCTGCACATGTTCACCTGGGTGGAGAGGGGAGCACTGCGGCGAGTCCTGCCATGTAAGTCTCTCTTTTATCTTTGCTGCACCATTCAAGGCATGTCTTATTTTGCCCATATGTGAACTTTTAAAGGTATGACAATGAGTTGTTTTCATTGTCAGGATGGCACCTATGGGTTGGAGTGTCGTGAGCGCTGTGACTGCAGCCATGCTGACGGCTGTGATGCAGTGAGTGGATACTGTCGCTGCTATCCCGGCTGGACAGGTCAGTAATGCTTTAAAAAAACAAGGAACCAGAGCAGGCTGGGAATAAGGATGGAAATAACCTCTAAGATCAAAACTCTTTGTATTTGTCCCTATCATCAAATCAAAGACATCAGAAATAAACGTGCTTATGATCCAAAACAGGAGAATATACCGGGGCAATGGATTGAGTTTTACACTATGTTTACAGAATGTCTAAGCAGTGTTTTGTTAATTAAATGTTGAATTTGTTTTGCCACTGAGCCGACGGGTGTGTAAATGAAAAATTGAGAATGGAGCTCTAAATTAATTCTCTTGGATAACACTCTCCGTGCTGGTATGCATTCATGCTTATTGCATCCATTATTGGTTATACATCTGAAGTGACTCGCCGGATAAATATTTGGAGACAGAATCAAATCGTTGGCCCAGAGTCCTCTCATAAGTTTTAATCACGGCCTCTGATACTTTTATTTGTGGCTCTGCTAATTATTCAAAGTTCCTGGTTGTTGTGCAATCTGACTGAGCCAACTGCCATATTTATTAATTTGAGTGTTCGTTCTTTCCGAGTTGTCACAGATGTATTGAAAGTAGACCTCAGCTGGAAATGAAAACGTTATTGCAGCCAGTAGCAAATTACACAGACAGGAACACGGATACAAATGACACTTAAATGGATAAACATTAAAAAAGCAGAAAGCCTACTATTTGGTAAGCGGGGTTATTAACTGATAGTCTGGTTGCAAATAAGGTGCAAATAAATAAAGTGCACTGAGCTAGTGTGCAAAGAGCAAGGGTATAAATAATACGAATGGCAACAGAATAATATGCATCGGCGCCCTGTTTTAACTCTTTCCCCCTCTAGACACAAATTCTTACTTTTACATGTCGGCTCATTGTTTCTTGTCATTTCAAAACATTTGTTTACAGCGAAGGAGGTGGAAGTAGGAAAGTGTGAATGTCACAGCAAGGGTGAGGATCATTATGCTCAAAAATGAAGCGTCGCATCTGAATGTCAAATACAGGGGCTATCCGAGGACCGGGTCTCTGAGCCTGGGTGGAGAGGTGCAGTCAGGGAGGGAATAGATTCAGCAGGAAAAGGTCACGCCTGCGAGCTCTCCGCAGCCCCCTCCATTCAGCCTCTTGAGCTTAGGGCATTTATTCTGGGAAACAATGTGGGTTTTATTATCTGCAAGAGCGGTACCGGCAAAACGTTCCTCTCATGCTCTGAATCCTGCCCAGGTCGGACCATCTGTCAGCCTTAATTGAGTCACCGGGGTGCGTGGCTGGGGGCAGCATCTAGCCTATTGGGCCGGACAAACACACATGCATGCGCTCTTCAACCGTAGAGGCTTGACAATTGGCTCTCTGAAGGAAACAGCACCTAGAGAGAGGAAGATGTGGGTTTCATCTCAGGAGTCAGGGATGAAATAAAATGGCTATTTACAGAGACTGTGGAGTTGTTTTTCTCTTGTAAACACGGCCATATCACTGAGCACGCTAGCTCCAGAGCTGGTATTGCATCCTACTATGATGTCAAGTTGCTCTTTTTATTATAGTGTTTTTGCATAAAGCGACTCTAGATATGTGAGCGAGCAAGTCGTCTATAACCCACACAGTTGTTGCTGAACTGTCGTAAGTCTGACATCAGCCTACAAAGATGAGGAGTGCTGCGACTGGACACTCAATGAAGGGTCTTCAACCCAGTCCATGTTTAATAGATCCCAGGTAATGTGAGTGTGTGGAGAGAGAGAGAGAAGAGAGAGAGAGAGAGAGAGAGAGAGAGAGAGAGAGAGAGAGAGAGAGAGAGAGNCACACACACATATATATATATGTGTGTATCACACACATATATATATATATATTACTGAATATTACACAGTTGTAGCGATACTGTATACATTTGGAAGCAATGCTTCCAAATGTATACAGTATCGCTACAACTGTGTAATATTCAGTAATATATATATATATATGTGTGTGATACACACATATATATATATGTGTGTGTGATACACATATCACACACACATATGTGTGTGATACACACATACACATATGTGTGTGATACACATCACACACATATGTGTGTGATACACACATATGTGTGTGATACACACATATGTGTGTGATACACACATATGTGTGTGATACACATCACACACACACACACACACACACACACACACACACACACACACACACACACACACACACACACACACACACACACACACACACACACACACACACACACACACACACACACACACACACACACACAGA
>NW_011369951.1:10399420-10403881 GCF_000735185.1 Notothenia coriiceps | reverse complement strand
CACACACACACCCCCCCCCACACACACACACACACACACACACACACACACACACACACACACACACACACACACACACACACACACACACACACACACACACACACACACACACACAGAGAGAGAGAAGTAACTGTGTCCCGTGAGGCACCATAGATTGGTCGGTGTTGTGTCCCATTGAGAATTGCAGTGGCCCGGGCGCTTTGATCTATCAAAATGAAGGCAGACGGCATCAACTGTTACATGCGGCAAGGAAAACCTTTCAAAAAGATAGTTAGAATATTTATAGTGCTCGCAAAATGTCTATCTTTACATGGTTATATATTGAGGAATTCTACTGAGTTAGACTTCTTTTTATAAAAGAGGTGGTGTGGAGATCTAATCTCACTTTTCAGGTTTTTTTTGTTGATATGGGGCTATCATCCCTATGAAAAATGATGTGATACTTTATACACATTCAAAAGGCACACAGACATTCACACACATATTGAAATCTCTATCTGTAAGATTAATGAAGACAGAAGCCGTGTGAGAAAGTATAGAGACATTTGGAGTGATGTGTGGAGCTACAGTAAATCTGTGTCCCGTTCAGTGTTATTCACAGTCTCTTGGTCTTTGACAGCGATGCATGTCAATGTCCTGCTGCTGTGAGATTGGAGAGGAACCATCTGGATCAGATGCACTTTTGAGAATAATGTGTAAATTCAGTCGACGGGTGCCAGAGGGAGTCCTCACAAGGGGGTTGTCAAGCCAAGAGGAAGCTCACTTGCACGGTTTTTGATCTTGTTATTCTTTGATATTGCATCTTCTATGGTTGGGGCAATGTAATCTGCAATTAATAAAGCTAAAGGAAATATCTGCCATCTTTGCTAGACCAGCCCAAATTCTTACTTCAACAATAAGCCCAATATCTAATAAAACCAATCACTGATTGAAACCCATAATAATGAATAATCTTTCTGTTTCAGTAAGACAATTAACAGAAAATAAGCCTGTACCACCCTGTCTGGTGCAATATACCATAAACAAGAATTCATAGGCCACATTCATCAATTAACCATGTGAATAGCACCCGCAGCAGTGGCTGCCTTCCCATTTGAATACATTAAGGAGGAATATGTTACCTCATGGGCCACGGCTGACCGGCCACATTAGATTTGACCATTAAGTATGATAGATTTCTTCTTAGAACACAAAGGATGCTTTATGTTTAACAAAGCTAAACTACTCCCTGGACTTTTCAGATACTTGCATTGATTTTTTTAATCTGCACAAGTGGGAGAACATTTCCAAGGGAAAGCGAACTCTAAGAAGGCAGAGACGAGAAACACTTGAAGCTCCATATTTATGCACTGGGAACATATCATTATCTGACTGAAGCACATGAAATCAATGATAGTGCTTCATTGCACCTAATATTTTACAAGTGATGGCAGTCATAGCTAAATATACCTTGTACATACTTATCTGAAAGCTGTTATTACTGCAGCATATGTATAGTGACCCTGTGTGACAGACTCATCAAGAGGGATTCAATCACGAGGGTTGAAAAGTACACAGCGAAGCAGGCAAAGGGACTGGGTCATTTCACATCAACTTTAAAATAAGAAAGTATACTTTTAAAGCCAAGAAACTCATTAGATTTTGGAAGAAAAATATATAGTTTGATTCAAGAACTCATATGCTGCAAAGATTTGATTCACCATTTCATCTCATATTGTGTCTTGTCTTTTTACAGCATTATACTGTATACTAAAAACTACAACTAATAATAAAACTACTTGGTGATACCCAGTACTACATTTCAGTAGACTAAAATGACTGAAGACACACTGTTCAGACCCATAACAGTGCTCCAGCCATCTTTATTGCCTTTGCAAAAACGTCTGTTTTCTTTCAAGTTGATCATGTTTTATTTTTCACATGGTGAAAATCCGGTTGAAAACAATATTGTTTTGGATGAAACACCATGCCAACAAAAAGGTATACACAGTGTCATAGAGAAAACAAACAGTGCATTTCAATATAAACAGAGAATACGGCAAAGCAACATAAAATGCAAGCACAACAAAAACAGACAGAACAAATATTAACAGGTGCATGTCACCACACTGCTTTAATGTCCTGAACTTTTTAATGAAAAATAAAATAAAACCGACAATGTGATCAGAGAAATATATTCAAAATCACGTTCCACAAACACAACACACAGGCATCACAACAACTAACAACCAACAACAATGAATCATTCATCACACGTTTGGGAAAACACAACCTCAACCCTGAATGCTCCAAATCAACGTTTGATAGATATAGAACGAGACCACATTTTCAAACAAAGCCGGCAGCAAACATGCTGTTTTATCTGTGGTCCACTTCTACCATTGTGTCCTTGACATGAATGTAAGACACCCCAGGACTGCAGGCAGGTCACAGGGCAGGGCTGGTCTCAGTGGGGCTTTTGCCTCGGGCAGGGGGAGAGGATGAAATGTTTTCTAGCTACAGCAGGTGGACACCAGCGGGAGAAACAGGTGAAATCTTTCTTCAGCCTTCAACACAACTTAGTGAATCTCTCCCACCTTATCGCCTTCTCTCTTCTGGCCACAAACACTCCGACTCTTTATTTTCACCACCTGACCCAAATACAAAACTGCTTTCTGGTGGGTGCTGCTCCAGAAACGAGGTCCAAGCCTTTGATGCGGCTCCAGATCACTGGCTGAAAGGCTGTCACTTCAGCTTTAGGCCGCTCAGCATCCCACGGCAGCTCTTCATCTCCAAGCCTGGGCGACACACTTTTCATCACATTCACACATCCTTCATCACGTGACCCGCCTCATTCTGCCCTCACACTCTGGAAATTGGCTTTTATGTTAACACCAATACCTCAACTCAAATATAATAGCAGTAAAACAAACAGCACATAAACCGTGGCATTGATTGTGAATTCTGAATAGATGTAAATGTGTGCTCTGCAGCCCACATAAGGCTAGATATGATGCTAGATCCACACACAAGACTGCTAAAGCTCACCTCACCTACCTGAGCTGAGTGAAAGTTAAATTTACCGTGAAAGACAAAAAAAAAAATATCCTGAACCATTTACATGTAGGAAAAAAGAGGAAAGATTTAATTTAAAAATTGGCACGCATTCCTCATTTCTACAGATGAAAGCTCGTAAATGAAAAAGCCTGGAATCATGCCTGGTATGGAAATCTAAAAGTTATGAATAATGCCTCTGTCTCAATCATCAAGTCTGTTTTAATAAGGTGGATTAGCCCAGCACCTGCAGGCTGAAAGGCACACAAGGCTGCACTCCTAACCAACCAAGAGTGGGACAAGAGTCCCTGGGGGGCCCTGAACCTCACATCCTCCCTGTTGGACTCTCAGCAGTCTGCAGGAGTGAGCAGCAGCAAACAGCTCAGGCTTGTCATTTATGCCCATGAATCCCCCGCCAATGGGCCGGCGCTGCAGCGAGAGCAGCTGATTTACACACACAGTTGCTAATCAGGGAATGGCTCTTTTGCTAATGAAAACTCATAGATCTATACAATAACTGTAGTACTGATATGATTTTAGCTCCCATTACTCATTTCTAAATATGCAATATACGCAATAACAGTTCAATGCAACTGTGAGAAGACAGCTGGAGTTAATAATTTGAGGTTAGAAGTGTTGACGGCTATCTCAGTCCTGACCTGGGAATAACAGCCTCCTGTATTCACACGCACTATATCTCTGAAGACATAAATATCACAAAGGAGTAAATAGATAGTTCCCTCCTGTCTGGCCTCAGTGATGCTCAGCATTTAGCTAATTGTAGGATGGATATGCCTAACTCCTCCCTCCCATCTCTCCTGGAGACCTGCTCTGGGAGCTGGGAGGAAACCCCTGCAAACAAAAAGGCCAATAATGGTCTGCTCCAGCTTGGCATTGATTCCTCATTCCCCTGAACAAGTCATAGGCACCAGTCTAATCATGATTAAGACCATAACAGAGAGCTGGGTAGACACATGGGGCCTGCAACCATCCATCCATCCATCCATCCGCTATACTCATCAAGCAAATCACTTCCACTTCCAGCAAATGAAAATTAATTCATTGTGACTTACCTGTTCCATTGGCTGTGTTTGCAAAGAAGAGAGGATATAAAGCTGAGCAGCTTTGAGATAGACGTACATCCAGGCAAAAATAGCTGAACGATTCACAGTACATTTTTAAGAAATAACTGGCTGGGAAAGCCATTCAAGATTAAAATGAGTCTTAGTGAGTAATGGTGTGTTTAGGACAACCCGGTATCACGGCAAGACGTGAACATGTGACGATTTACCATGCTGGGAGACGTGAAGATGTCACGATTTCGTCCCTTCAAACGTGACCGTTACACGGTATTGTTAACCCATGTTAACCAGTGGAGAAATAACCGGAAATGCCAAGCAAATGCTACCCCGACGTAATGATTTA
>NW_011369951.1:10357586-10399380 GCF_000735185.1 Notothenia coriiceps | reverse complement strand
TTATTATCAACACAGTTACTTTTTTATACAGTGAGGTAAATGTGCATGTATGTCGTTCAGTATGTGTTTACAGGTGAATACGTCTGCATCACCATGAAATGTGCAAATTGACATAAAAATTAATAAAAAGGGGAAAAAAATGCTCCATGTTTTTTAGGCTGTAAACTTTAACTGTTATGTAAGCCAACTAGACAGACAGTGTATCACTATTCTTCCTGTACATTAGCAGATAAAAGGCATAACATACTTGAATGAATGGTAAATAAAGAATGCTGGAAATAACTGCATCTCCATGAGCCTATAGCCTATGCTATGCAGAGACTGCCTTCTTCATGTCGTGAATTGCAGCTGATGTTTTAATATTGCAATTGGCAATTTGACTTATACAACATTCGCAAGTTGTACATTTGACTCATACAATAACCTACCTTCGAGTGATGCTCTAGTTTCTTCATGTTTCGTTTTTTTTCCCTCTTGCTTGCGCCGGACTGAAACTGTCTTTTCACCGACATCTCTTCACCTGCACTAGTGGCCGTATCAAAGCCTTGATTGGTCGATTCATTGCAACGGTGTCGGGTTACAGACGTGCTCCCCTTGTCACCTCTATCTCGTGTGTCAGCGGGGGGTGCGCGGAGAACTGCGCACAGCAGCTGAGGCCCTCTGGGCGGGGCCCCATGCGCAAGGCGGGGCCCATGAAGCCTGCGTGATTGGCCTGTAGGGAGGGGCGGCCCTGACCCCGACGGTCGGTTGTTATTGTCAATATTAAAATTATTATTATTTATTTTTTTAATAGTCACACTCGATTTGGCCAATTTTCTTGTTGCCCCAGCTGGTCGACACCTCTTTTAGCAGAAACAAAGGCTACATTAATGTATTAAATCGATGTTAATCCATGCGTGTGGATGTGGAATTAACGGACGTGACGTTGTGCGATTGCGTTGCCAGGCAACAGCTTGGGTTCATGTTAATTTACAAACTCTTCAACTAGAACCATAGTNGGTAAATAATGTATGTTTCAATTAACTAATAGTGATGATTAGTTTATATTTATTCATGTCTCAGACGGTGTGGACATTCTAACTACAGAAACGGGGACTGTTTCGACAAAAAATGCCTTCTGTCACAACTGACAGAAGATAAAGCAGATCCCTTAGTGAAGGAGATGATGCAGCACTGTGTACCGTTCAAAACGAAAGACCATGCTGTACTCCAAAGACGGTCACCAGTAATATTGCTGACAATAGGCTTTCAGTCGTCTATCCACATTGATCACACCCCCCACCACACCCACACACACCCCCACACCCACAACACACGAGTTTTCAGGTTTCTCACAGCAATGCACGAGCCGTAGCAATAAGATGGCTTGTTTCCATTTATCACAAACTTGTCCAGTTCCATGTCTCATGCAACTTTTTTATTTAACGCTGATGATATTGAACGCCATCAACGAGAATAACGGCCAAGGTGGCCTATGAAGCAAATGATCATGCCTCTACAAGTTATATAGTATTATCACACAGACAGAGGAGTAAGTGAATGCTACTATGGATTGTATTTCACTGTCGTAAATCATAAAGTCTAATTTAGATTGTAGTGCTTCTAAAACTCTGCGAAGAGCTATAAAGCAAAAACACGTTTACAACAGAACGCACTTTTCAGTTTACCTCTGTTTTTTTATATGAGTCTGACCTGACTTCTTACGACTTTTCTTCAGAGCCTAAATTATTCGATTTGTGTCTGGGACTACATGACGAGTATACGTCTGATACTCCGACAATCTTATATCCTTTTTTCCTCGTATAAGTACTACATCGAGAGTTTTAGGGTCTATTGCCTCGGAGAACAGCGAGAGGATGGGTAGCAGATCGGGGCGCTTATACTCGTCCCTTTTCGCTAGATAGTACACTCTGCTCGAACATCCGAGCTCAATAGTCACGTTTATCTAAGTATGCTAGAGAAAGAAAACGCCAACAGAGGAATTCTGGAACCCAGTCCTAGGCTCGGTTGAGGAGGAGGAAGAGGACAATGGAAGAAGAAAACGACTGCAAGAGTGACAACAGCTCAGATGATGAAGAGACGCAGAGAAGGGACTTGACTTGTGGAAAGTTACTTGGTGCCCTTATGCAGTTCTATAGTTAAAGCGGACATATTATGCTATATTTTCAGGTTCATATTGTGTCCATATTTGCTATCAAATTAGCGTGCTGTCTTCTTGCCATTTCACAGCCCGCGTCTCTTATGGTCATGCATTCTGGACTCTATAACTAACCAATTCTATATTTCAGTCAAAGAACTGAGACTGGTTTCAAGACGCTAGAATATATGAAAAGAGTACGTAAAGGGAATAAGATTGCTCCAAACACAAAGCAGTCTCTAACACTTACGACCTGTGGGTTGTTTATTTATGTCGTACTGGTTAATAACTAGCATATTGCTGTCACCGTACGCATATGTTTCGCGAGACACAAGGCGAGCTAACATGTAGATTTTCGTCTGGCATTTGATTAATTGTGGCGTCTTTTACATTAAAGCGGCACCATATTAAGCTTAGTTTGAGGTTGAAATGAGTGCTCTACTGTGACCATGTTCACGTCAATGCTTTAATGTTTTTCAGATAAATCTTACCTATTTTCCTCATATTAGACAGTCGTTCTCTCTCTACAGGTGCAGCACCTCTCACTATCTAGAAATATTCACATATCGTATGATCCTTTGTCATGAGTGCTATGTATGATACTGCATACATATACGTGTATCAGATTGAACTCTGTTATGTGTATTGGCTCACCACCATAAGTAGAACAAACTTCTATGTCACTCTCTTCGCAAAATAAATAGTAAATAAGATATCTTGATTTTGTATCATAACTGATACTCGATATTAATAGATTCATACTTCGAGGTACATAACACACTTGATATGGTTATTACATTCATAAATCCAAAGAGTTGTCTCTGCACTTAGCACTACAAAATATACCCAATCTACGCTCTGAACTGATGCGTTATTTGCCTACCTCTGTTCCGGGTACAGTCTGTTTTATTATTATGACTGAGTAAGATTTTGTTATTGATATTGGATTGTCACATTACCTATAACTCATACTCTACTTATTCTTACATATTGAACACGTATATTGTTTGAGGCGATAGCGGGGACATGAGGCGCAATGTTTAAATACAAGCTTATCGTTGCTCAAAATGGCACTGGGTTATGGTAAATTAAGGCGATTGAAGCCGACATGCTTCACAAGTGGTGCCATACATAGAGCAGACATCGCACAACGTCAGTGTTTCCGTTTACAAACACAATCGCGATGACAATTTAGTCAGTTAGTATTTCTGTCTGTGACTGTACTGGTGGATGAGTCTGTTAAGCTATTCAAGATATTATGTCCTCTAGCAACATGGCCGATTGTACAAGAGGTACACTTTTAAAAATAACAAAGTATACACAATTCGAATCAATTAGACATTATTGAAGCCCACATATATGGTTCCATTCTGATTTACAATAATACTTTTTAGCATTTTATCCTGCTACTATCGTCTATTTTGAGTGTAGTAATACAAAATCACTAAAGTGTACGTCTTATTCATTAGAAACACGCCCCCCCCCCCCAATTTGTAATCATTATTTTAAAAAGCTTACTAAATCTGAGGTCATGTATATGTAATTATAATTCGGATAGTAATGCCAACTCATCCACCAGTTGTAAACAAATTTAAATGTATTAAATCGATGTGTGTGGATGTGGAATTACTGGACGTGACGTTGTGCGATTGTGTTGCCATGCAACAGCTTGGGTTCATGTTAATTTACAAACTCTTCAACTACAACCCTAGTTATATTTAAAACATTTTTAGAAGGCCTCGCGAAATACTTTAATGTAAATAAAAATGTGAAGGAATGTGTGTATAACAAAATACATCCGTCATTAACAATACCGGAAACAGACATAGGCAAGATCCTCAGCTCGGTGATTTGGATGTCTTGGTAAATCGTCACATGTTCACGTCTTGCTGTGGTACCGGGTTAGTTTAGGAATAAAGTGCACTCACCACTAGAGCAGTCCAGTCCCCCCCATCCGGGCTCACACTGGCATGTATCAGGAGACACGCAGCGACCGTGGACACACTCCTCGGTACACAGAGCTGAGACACACAGAGACGTTTCCTCATTAGTCTAGTTTATAATTGAGCTAATGCACATACACACATATAAGCAGAGTGTAAAACATCATTAAAACACCAATAAACAGCATAATGAAAACCACAAAGATAACAGCTGAAAGAAAATGGCCCATAAAATGTAACACTCAATATCTCCTAATACCGCCAGGGGAGTAAATCTTAGCCATGGCACTCATATTCAACATTCATCCCCACTACTTGACAATGAGCTAAATGATTTCTCGGGAGACTGAGTCCTTGGTTAACATCTTTGTTTATCACATAGCTTTACTTTGCACAATGAGCTGTTATCTGTATGCTGAGCTATAAATGAACAAGCTGTAAATCCCTTCTAATTTGATCAGCAAGTGCTTTGTCATATAGTGAGGCTTTAATGTAGCAGGTCCAGGCACCTCAGTGTTTACTAAGTGTGCAGTTTTCTTGATCATTCATATTGAGCAACACGGCACCCGATTGATTGGGTCTGCATTAGTATTCCTGGGAGCGTTTTCATAAGAGTCGGAGATTCGGTTCGGCTGGATAATAAAGTGTCCTACAAAGAGTTTTCTCCTTTGCCACAGTGCCATTTTTTTTCTCTGAAGCCAAGAAGGAGAAGAATCATACAAAAAAGCGCTTAGCATGAATAAATATGTCGCAGCCAAGGTCATCTGGCCAGCGGGGTTACGACAGGCAGGCTCTTATCTGAAAAATGAGACAGTGTGGCCACTATGACAAGAGAGAAGCTCAGCCTGATGGGAATCAGCAGTCCGCTAAAACAGGGATTTTAGCGGACTGCTAAAAGGGATGATACACTATCCAAGGGCAGCAGACATACCATCGCTTTAACTGAACATCCACTAATCCGAACACTTCATTCAAGTCCTACTTATTTTGTTATTTGTTCTTGTTTTATGGTCAGAATTAAAAAGTACAGCAGGATAAAATCTGTTGGGCTTTATACGAAAAAGAAATACGGCCTGGGGTGCTTTGCAGATCTGTGTGCAACACCATACCGCTCATCCTGCCGGCAGAGAGGTCAGCAGAGAGCTGGATGCAGGCCTAAACAGTGCTACTATAGATTATCACTCAATCAGTCATCGATTAGGATCCACCGCCAGCGGGAGAGATGCTGCAGGAGAGGAGAAAGACGAGTGAATCCCAAACACCCACGAGCCGATGCTAATCGCAGAAATGCTCCCAAGGCAAAAACGGTAAACCAGAGATTGAAAGATAATTTCTGAGCATCAGTACTCTGGCAGAAAACGGTCTAATTATAGTAAGCCAGCGGAAAGAAAATGGAAAAGAGCTTGAACATTTGTGCTGACGAAGGTGTGAGATCGACTACCTGTAATCAATGAGTCCACAGTATGCAGAGTATTCAAAGAGAAGAGGAGACAAATTCAATGTCACCATGAGGACTTGATTTCGTTTACTTTCAATCAGCAAATTCTGATCAGCGAGAACAGGGAAATGCAAATGTGTCGCATCCTTTATATAAATAAAAAAAAGGAATATGGAAATGAAGTTTTGAATATGGGAGAAGGATAAAGCGCACCGTTCTCCTGAGATCTGAACCGGTGTTCTGAAGGGATGGCATAATAAAGTAGGAGGAGGTAGGTCTTTCATTTTAATTGAAATTCATGAATCACTCTGCTTAACTCATGTCTAAGGAATCTGTTGGAAAATTGAGTCTTTCATCTAGATAAAAGGCTAATCTAACTCATTATGCAGAGGTGTTATCAGAACAGGGAACAATGGAGCTAATTGGTGATTTTCATTCAGTGTTAATACATTTTCATATTCTTGCCCAGTTAAAACTACAATCTTTTCAAATGTCTATAAATGTAATATCTTTTTAGGCTTTACTCAAAGTGTGTTTCTCTCCAAGTTTTTGAGAGTTTTCTCCAGTAAAAAAAAAGAAGACATTTAAAGTCTAATTCTATGTGTTTGTCATTTTTGTTGTACACCAGAAAATGAAGTGAACAAAATGTGGAACATTATGAAGAAGCTGATGGATAAATCAATCTCGGAGATATGCCTACAGAACATATCAAACAACTCGCTCCAAAGCTTCCTCCCCATGCCTCAATCTAGCACAGAGATGATTCATTTTAAAACCGTGTCTTTGAAGCATTAAAAAAAAATGCAACAAAGCCAAAAAAGAAAATGAAATCAAAGGCACAGAATCCCTTTCTGGAGAAAAATCTCATCATCTCCATCATCAAAACCCAAATGTGAAATGTGCTAGTGTATTGCCGCCTGAAACTTTTTCAGGACCAAATTAAGCCTGCCGCCAAAACCATTTTTAGAATTACTCTGCACCACTGGACAGGCAAGAGTCATGCAGAAGTCATCCAACCCAAATACTCTGCAAAAAAAACGGACTCATAGCCTCAGAGCCTCTCAACCTCTGAGGATATTACGAGCTGTTGTCATTAGAGAGTTCCCCTCATGCACAACTGTAATAATCATGCTTATTAGGAGGGAAATGAGTTCCTCTCATCCTCTACATAGGCTAGTTGCAGATTAAGGTAATGACTTACGACAGATCAAAGGTCACAGAATTAATAAAGACCTCTAGTAGAAAACTTCAAGCACTAATTAGCAAGAAACCGATCAAAGTTTAACTTATCGTGGAGAGCTTGAGAAAATTAGACTCCAAATAAAAATATGTTCTAAACAACATGCTTAAAAAAAGCGTCCGTAAACGAAAATGTTGCTGATTTACTGTCAAAGGCGTTTTTACTTTTGTGTGTTACTCTTGGTTCATTCAAGGTCTACACAGCCCCATATTTGTTTAGCCACCTCTAATTGGAGCTAATGTAAGTGTTGATGCTGTGCCATATGGTAATAAAAACAAGCAGGATTAAGACGTCAAACACTCTTTAAGCATTTCTGACTTTTTATGAAATGGAATGAAGAAAGCTACAGTAAACAATACACAAGGGGAAGGGGGTATTTTACATTCAGCAAACAACAAAGTGTCTTGAAATAAATAGACAACTTGAGTTCATTTTGGGTCGATTTACTCTACAATGCCCCCTTTTGTCACTGCATGCAAAACAGCTCGGGGTGTACAAATCTCTTAATCCTGGTAGTGAGAGTGCTAGGATTAAAAGGGGAGGAACAGTTTGCAAAGGCAGCAGAAAGCCAAACTGCCCTCTTGGCCCCTATCAACACAGTTTCCCTACTTCAACTAAAAGAGGGTCAAAGGGGAGAGTCGCTGTTTCAACACTCAGCCTGACATATAATATTTAAAAAAAACCTATTGTTCATATGACGGGAAGGCCAGACTGGAGAGAGGCACCTCCTCTGTTTGTAAATTCCCCTGGTTAACACCCAGAAGAGTCTGTCAATGACCAACTAGCTCGATTGGCAGTCAAATGGTTAATGAATACATTATTGATCAATCTGCCCCTCCCTCCTCAAGACCTCCAGATAATCATCGCAGCTCTTATTCTGTGCTGGCTGGCTTCCCGGTGCCCTGAGGCTGGTAAAACCTAGACAGGGACAAGCTCAGCTGTGGTCAAAGAGCATACCCACACCAGTCCCTGTATCAGTAACTCCCTCATGTTGTGAAAAATCTAAGAAAAATATTATAGTTTGATTCCAATCTTATTTAAAAAAGGGAATAAAACATTAGGTAAGGCGAGAATATCAAGAACGTAACTCTCAGAAGCTATAGGTTCTGTCTTTATTTGGCCAAGATGCAGAATATTCAGTTTGATGTGTGTGAATATAAATAGAATGACAATTAATGAAGCTAAAAACAACACAGGGAAGGATTGTTAACAGCACATACTGTAGCTTCAGTCCAATTTTCACAGCTTGTGATTATTTTATGTTATTCAATTGCACTGTGGTTTTATGACGGGTGCTTTACCTACTGGGTTTGTAACGAGGACTGTCCTGGCTCGTAAATTTGTGTCATTGTTATACAACTTCAATTAAATTACTTATAGTGGAAGAGTAAAGTAGAGAGCAGTCTGCTGTGCCCTCCTAATAAATCCTTCTCAACCACCTAAAACATGGATCACCATCACATGGATGGCGGTATGCTAACAGAGAGGGTGGTGGTGATGAAGAGGATCAGACAGGAGTGGGGGGGACAGAGGTGGAGGGACGACTGTGTCCTGGTGGGCCGTTTTAGCCTTATTTGCCTACAGTAAAAATCATATTATTTACTCCTGTTCTCTAAAGGTCTTGCACACATAAACTGACACCATTGAGAAAAAAACAAAGGATACTCACGAACACACAGGTCTCCGCTCTCAAAGTAACCCGGGCAACACTGCGAGCGGCGCCTATACATGGTCCTCACTCCCCGCCGGTAAGCCGTCTTATAGCTTATCCTGGAAAAACGGACACACAGAGACAGCTGCGTGATGCAAAGAGTGACCCTCGCTGAAGGGCAGAAAAACATATAGAAGTTTAAAGTAAGCCCTGGCATACATTTCCATTGTCATTGGCAAAAAAAGATTAAAAGCTATGTTAATTTTGCATAAAGTAGCTGCTACTTAAAAATTCTGTACTTAAGAGGTGTCTCTGTACTTTCTGTGTTTAGTTAGATGCCCATTTTAAACCTTAATGGAATCATTAAAACATGAGATGATTACAGCCAGTGGCATCGAGGATCTGAGCACTAACGCATTAACAAGGACATTCACTATGGCCTTCATTGACAGTAAAGGGCGAGTCACTCATGAAACAAATATGGGGACGAATTCTGCTCCTCCAAACGTACCTGTGCCTCGTGCATTTAAACCAGTTGAGGATATCTGTGCATCTGGTGTAGTAGATCTGGTCAAACGGGTGAGCGTAGGACTCTTGGACAGTCACAGCGTAGCTAAAAGAAAGGAATGTAAAGACACCAGTGGTAAAGAGTCATTTTGAGATAATGTAACCTAATTTAAATGGTATATTAAAATGTCATGTTATGCCACTCTTTCAGTACTACATATCCGATGGAAATTGTGCTTTTTACTCTTCTACATTTATTTGGCAGTTATATTTCCAAAATAAGTTGTCATATTTAGATTTTAAATTTAAAATTAAGACTATAAGCTAGAAAATATAATAAATTGTTAGAACATGTACCCAGTGGTTTGCCTTGTTGTGTTTCAGATGTCTATTTTTTTTTTTTAAGCAGTTCAACCAAAGAGACAATTTGCCTCAAGAAAAAAAAGAATACTCCACAAAAAACAAAGATGAGAGAATATTACAAAGACAGAATTTGTTTTGTATTCTTTCCTTCAACCTTAATCCTCTAGAAACCCTTCAGATTTGTTTCTTTGGAGGGGGGTCCGACCCCTGGGATAAAAACCACTTGAATAAATTATTAAGCTAGCTCAACCTCGACCAACTGAAACAGCGAATTTCTGGTGTTACATCTATGTTAACAAGCCTGATAATATAATAATTAATCAAAGGAGCTTTTTTTCTTCACAACCCATATCTTTACATTCATACTATAAGTCAATTTAGCTGACACTGCTTCTATACCTACAATTCTGGGGGATTTGTTGTACTGGTTCTTTTTATTTTTCACTCTGATAATTCTTCCGTCAGTGCAACACTGCAATCATATTAAATATTTCTTGGAACATAGATTTTAATGCTCCTGGGAGAATTTTGGAGGAAAATAAAACAATACATAAACAGTACGCAGGCCCTGTCAGTGGATATAGTTTGAATGAAAGTAATACAATAACTTTGATATGCAAAGAAAGGACTTGAAAGGAGCTTTTAGGTGATTCATGTTTGTGATATATGCAGCCGGTCGCAGTCTCAGGATATTGGAGGACCTCAAAGCCATGAAAACAGCCCACTTAGGGAATTCATTTTCGATGCCAACAAGGTGGAACCACAATCCCTAAGTACACTCACCTTGGTCACGCAATAATCCAGATAATATATCTTCACACCTCTCTTTCCTCCCCTTTGCATCGAGAGCAGAAATTATTCCCGCTTATTTCTCATAAGTGACACTGCCCGCCACAACTAATAATTATTCAGGCTCCATCGTTGTTGTGATTGATTGGGATGAGAGTACACTGATCAATTTCCCTGCGTATTTCATTTGAGCTGCAACTCCTCCCATCTCTCAGAGCCTAGCGACATGAGCTGTGTGAGATCGATAATGCTGTATGGACTTTAAGAATAGATCTGAAACTTTAGTTAACAGCGTTTGTAGGAAGGACATTGAAAAGGTTCCAGGATGAACTATTTCAGTCCTGGTGCTGCTTAAATACAGCCGTCACCTTCAAAATCTAAAATTCAATGTATTGTGGTTATCACATACAGATGAAGCTTACCTCTCCCAGTGGCTGCAGACATTAGGGTCATCTGGATTCAGACTCCATACATTATAGGTCGATCCCAGAACCAGCAGCAGAGCCGGCAGGGCAACAGACGACCACATCCTTCACTCTGAGAGGAGACAGGGAAGAAAGATAGATGGTTGTACCATGGCTGTAACTTCAGTTCTCATGGTGGCCTTTTAAATAAGAACCTATTTCATTTCATTTCAAACCTTTATTTAACCAGGTGAATCCCAATGAAATCATTGATCTCTTTTTCAAGGGAGACCAGTAGCAAGTAGGTTATTTGATCTTGGAAGTGTTACATCTCCAATAATAGAAATGACCTTGTAAAAATGTTGCCTATGTTTAATGCAATAAGTTAGATTTTTTTTTAAATATGCTTTCCGTATTTTTCTTATATTCGACATATCACTCCCATACCAAGGCTATAGTTAATATGAAACTACAGCTAGAGAGCAGTTAGTTAAGCTTAGCATAAAACAATGAAAACAACAGAGGACGCCGCTACCAGGGCAACACATTTCCTTCCAGCAATTCCAGAGCTTATAAAAAGTTAAATTTATTGTAATTTAACTGTAAAAAAAAGAAATGTGTTTTACTGAGGCAAAGGTGGACCCTCATTAGTTGAACTTTTGTGCTCTTCTCCTGCTGGTAATATAAACGTACAAAGATGAAAGAAAAAGAAAGAAAGAGAGACATTTTGCATTTGAAAATTGCGTTCATTTGCCTTGCTTTTTGTCTAAATAGACATAGGTAGAGAAGTTGATTCTGATAACTCTGAAAAGAGAATGACCTTTTTCCTGGCTGTAGATTCATAATTATAAAGAAAGTGGTTTCAATCTTCTCATCATACTCTCTTCAAGAAAAAGTGCTTTTGGCCAAAAAGTCAAACCATTCAATTTCTTAATATTCCAGTTAGAACTGAAACAATAAATGATTAGGCATATTCTTGTTTAACATGTCCTCCTATGCTTTTCACCTTCCATAAGTCCTTCAAAAACCAAATGTGCTCTGCTCAGTGAGCAGCTCAGAGATGAAACCTCCCTGTGACAGTGACAGAGACGCTGATTTGTTTAGACCAGCAGGTTATTTCATTAGACCCACAGGCGGAAGGGTGCATATTATCAACGGACATGACAGTGATGGATTCGCCACAGGAGCAGAATTTACCTTAGCACGTTGCTACCGAAGATAAAGGATGTTTGGATGACACATCCATGACTGACACACAACATATCTCGCACTTAAGGTTAACAGCTGCATGCCAGAGCAGCGGCGTAACTGTATCTTATGTATGGTGATGGATTGTGGCCTCTAGAGAATAGAAAACACATTGTTGTATTATAAATACAAACACATGAGAATAAATAGGGAAACTGGCTGTATATATATATATCTTTGTAAAGCTCAATGGAGTGTATACATAATGTGATAGTTTGTTCATACATTAAGCTGTGTGTGCTCTGCATGTGCTACGTTGTGTTAAAAAAGGTTGTGTTCAATATTTCCGAGTGACTGTATCCAATAACACAGGCATTCACATGTTCGGCTAATCTTCTGCATTGATAGCCGCATGTAGTTAACTCAAATGTGAAAGAAAATCAATCAGGCCTCCACTTCCTCTAAGTAGCAGTTCATCTGAGCAGGCAGAGGTTAAAGTCATGTTCATTTCCTTAACAGGATGAATAATCAAGAAACACAGATGTTAAAGGGCTACAACTACTTTCATATTCAGGCCCTTCTATGAAACAATCCTGTTAAATACTACCGAGACCCTGCTTGATTGACTTGAAAGGTTTTATTGCTCCTATGATTAGACCACCACCACCCATAGTCATTTCTCTTAATGACTCTGGACAAGTGGAAATACTCATAACTTCTCACGTCATTGTGCAAACCTCACAAGTTCTTAGAATCCTGCGGTGGGAGGCAGAACGGTGATAACATTTAGATTTTCCTGAATTTGTGGCAAGGTAGCCAGGTTAAGCAGCCAGAGGCACGTGGCCCTGAGCTCACCTAATCCTACAGCCTGTGGTCCCCGGGTGTTTGTTGTGGCGGCTGAAGGGGCTCGGGAAGCACACAGTGACAGAAGTGCCGCTGTGCCAAGACACACACACACACACACACACACACACACACACACACACACACTCACTGGCAGAGGTGATGACAGGTCGCAGATCTGTGGGAGAAGAAAAATAATGAGCTTATGATGACACACAGAAGACACACACTCTTTTGCTTGCTCTCACACACACACACACATATATGCACATACACACACTCTTACATTTCTTATGGGATCAACAGGAATATAGTTCACAAAAGCTGCTCTTGAAAGGCCAATTTACTCTGCGGAGCCTTCACACAGTTTTCATTCCATTTTCCAGCATCCCTCCTACCTGGTATCCACTGATACTCTTAGTTACCCACAGAAATAAAAGCCTACATTAACTGAAGAGAGTCTCGTACAATGAACTCTGTGCACACTTCAAACACTACAAGTGGTTTGTGCACAATGTGACAAGATGACGTTACGTGTGCTCATTAGCGATGATAATGCACGCATGAAGAGAACATTGATGTGTTTATCATCTCTTTCACTATGCTGCTCTTAATGATTCCTCCAGGAGGTCAGAGGGCGGGTATGAGATTATATCGCCGTTTATGTGCTGTGAATTCTGAATAGCATGTTAACATATGCATGAAATAATAAAACGGCTGTTTTTGTTGTCGGCTAAATAAATAATTCAAGATTATTTTCTATGTAAGCTGTTGCTAAGGCCGAACTGGGCGGACATTGACACAGAAGACTGACCAATTACAGAAAGAATAGACTTGTTATGTCTATAATCAGAACTGAATTTAAATCAACCTGTCTACAGAGAGCCCTTGTCAACAAGCACCAATACTTAAATTAAATAACATTAGGATAACTGGATCATATTTAGCAGATACAAAAAAACACCTTTACTTATTTTTTCCCCCGACAGAAACCCATTGTAAAGGTTGTTTTGTCATTTATTTAACTAGTGCTCAATGTGGCAATACAAGTTCCACATTATAAATTATGTGATTTTCTAATTAACTCCTAAAGTAGTCATCAAAGCACTTCAGGACCCTTCAGATTTGCTCATGACATGATAAGTTCTATGGTTTTTAGTAAACAGAAATGATTTTGAATGCTGTATTTTTTTCTCGGCCCACCATGAAAGAAAGACTGCAGCTGCAAATTCTGACCTAATATTTTCTTTTCACTACAGTTAGGTATCACACTGAGATGTCAAGCCAAATCTTAACCTAATCTGCTCCACTGAGTTATTTGTGTGCAGCGCTGCATTTGCCAGAGGAAAAGGCTGGTGACTTTAAATATTTGAATGTCAAGGACAGGAAAATCCTTGATATTGTTTCATACCTGAATAGATCTCTGCCTTGTCCTTTAACATGGTTCAACATTTTAAATCTTTAAAATAAATACAAAAATGTAAACAACTTCAAATAACGGTTCACTGGGTCGAAGTGACTTTTGTTCATTGTTTATTCTGCATACAGAAACAAGGATGAACAAAGAGCACTGCATGAGACAGAGAAGTCGGATCAATATGGCGCTTCATCATCACTTGGGGCTCTTCTGTATTCCTCTCCTCTTCCCTGTATCTGCCGACATCCGCAAAAACATTTTGTTTCTGTTTTGGCTTCAAACATGTTCACTTTACACCAAACTAAATGCTCTCCAGAGACCTTACTCCCCCCTAAATGAATTCCTCTCCTGTTCCCCATCACTTTGATTACTGAGAGTATGAAACCCTCTCTCTCGGTGAGCTGCTACATCTGATGCGCTGAAAAACTGCTGAAATAGCAACATCTCTTAGGCTATTGATGGAGACACAAGTGCAAAGTACAAGAAGCAGGTTAAACTGTAGAGTGAAGGTGTGTGTCGGAGCTAGGGTATGTGAGGATAAGGACTTCTGAATCTTGACACGGACACTATGGTTAACATCAGACACCTGCCTGCAGAAACATTGATGAGCCAGACCTCTGTCCCCAGCACCGCCTCAGCACAGACATCTGCATGATTAAAGCCGTGTGTCTCCAGCATGTGACTTATTAAAGTGCAATGCAATTAAGCACCCCGTCCCCTGGCTGACCAGCATCTGCACTCTTGCATGAATGATGCTCAGAGGCAGACATGACTGACTGGTACAAGTCAGAAGCTCCCCTCCCATCTACCCTAGCTGCTTCTCAGTCTCATCCTAGTGCTCTATGTGCTCATTTATCACAATGCTCAATTTCTTCTTGCTTGTGTTAATTTACATCTACATAATGGAAACCAGTCAACGGAAACTTTGCTTGGTATTGCAATCTTGTCTGGAGCAGCACAGAGAATGCCTGAACAGTTGTGGGTGTGTGTGTAACATGTCTTTGCACCATCAGCCTATTATCCCTCCTATAGATTCAAGCGGAGGGCTCATATACAATTTTTATGAGAATCCTCCCGGCCACTCAATCTGTTTTGTAATCACTACTGAAGGCATCCCGGAGCAAGCTAATTCGGAGTGATCTAAAGGTTACAGGTGTAACCGCGCAGCTCAGAGTGCCAATGAGATAAGCCCACTGCCGGCCATCCCTGTCTGCTGCTGGGGGCTGAGAGTCATTAGGAGTCAGGCCTCATTAGAGAGCTGCCCCCCCGGCTGCAGCCACACACCTGAGCGGCTGATGTGTCGGAGGCCAGGGGGACAATGACATGTCGGGGGCCGTGCTGGTTTCTGACAAGCGGAGCATAAAAACAGCACACACTGGATGTCTGCTTCTACCGCCTGCAAAAACTCAGTTTAAAGCTCCTTGGATTTTACTGCAGTATTTTAGGCCCATGTTTCAACTGGGCGAAGTGGTGGAAAGTAATTAGGTGAGATAAATGTACACAAGTCCTGGACAAGTTAGAGCATGGTGTAATGATAATGTTTTCTTTAATTTGCCTCTATATTGTTTAATGTATTAGTAGATATCAAACAGACACTAAATTGTCATGTTTAATCGTTATTTAAGTAAATTAATCCAGAGTTGGGCACATCTTCTCCAACGCCTCCCAACTAAACTCCTGTTTCCAGGGAAATACAAATGCTCATTTGCATTAGCTGATAAACTTTTGTCTTTTAAAAAGAGACTAATAATTGTATCTGACACTTAATGTTCCAGGTTGCTTTGCAGATTAAGATTGAACAAATTAATCAGATTTATTAGTTATAAATCATTGTTTGAGATTCAACCCAGCAATTCATTGTCAAAAGCTACACCACTACAATAGTAAAGAATTTCTTTATGCGTCTTTAGACAATGTTAATGTTTAATGAGTTGGATTAAGAATAGGACCACTCTGCAAAATAAGTACTACATTTTACTTATAACAGAGTACATTTCAGTATTTTTTGTTTTAATCAAGAACAGATCTTCCACTTCTTCCACCACAGAACATACTAATTTAATATTATGTTGTCTGTTTTTATCTTTATGGCAACAAGACATTTTCTTAATTTCTCTTGACTTTTCATTTTATTCCTATACACATCACTTTAAAGAGGCGAAATGCATCGAGCTCAAACGTATTGAAGTCGTAAAGCCCGAGAGGGTGTTTGTCGCTGCATTTATGGGAATTTCAGTAATGCTGACAGCATGAAGTGCAGCCAAGGCAGCAATGTCTTATACCTGATCTCAGTAAAAATGCACTCCTGGGTACTTTTCTTTTTATTACACTTGAATGATTAGGAATGCCAGCTTGACATGATCCAGCTAAGGATTAACTTCACAATCTCTCAATCTCAGGCCGGCCACTGAGGGACTATAACACTGCTCAGCTCTGGTTATGGACATTATTAGTTCAACTCATTTGTGAGGACATACAACATATAGGACATAGTTCTCAATATGTTATCAAAGACAGGAAGAAAAGTTTCACCCTGCTTTAGCTCTGGATTTGAACATATGATGAGGGAAAGATCCCATTAGTGCAATATGAAAGTTATTAGCTGTATTGTGTTTTCAGTTTCCCACTTTAAAACACTGTGTTTCTGATGATATATGTATAAAATACAATGTACAAAAACAGATATTGTATTTAGAGACTTCATCTTGAGTATTGCAGGTGCAATTCTAATTAATCAGGCTGCCATCAATTAAACTACTTTGATCATGGATTTATCCGTTGAAGTCATTTTTCCAGCTTTGGACAAAGAGCCAATTTAGAACATTATGATTACTGTTTTTCACAATCGTCAGACATTTAGATCAAAGGTTCATTGATTTATGGAAAGTAATAGCCAGCAGATTAAATAATCAATCATACAAAAATAACCATTAGTTTTAGCACTGGTATATGTTTTTCAAAAGGGGACACATACCAACATTTGAATTGAACAAGTTATTATGGTATTGAATAAATGATAGGATGGAAATACATTATATAGTGGAGTTACATTCTCCTGCGTCAAGCCTTCAAATCTTTTTAACTTAGTTGCATTGCAAGTCACTCGCCAACCATTAATGAATTTATAACATCCAACCCTCCGCTGACAGCAGTGGTAAATCGTGGGAATTATGAGCGAAGCTTTACACTGGTAGTTCTTCAGCTGCTGCAGTGGGCCTTCAAGACTCGCTCTTATGAAACCACTATAACCTAACAACACAACTTCCATTTGGATGTGGAGGCACCTGGGAAAATGCTGTGCGTCGTTTAACAGGAGCTTAATTCTGGCCACATGGTTTATTCATGCGGCGACCGCTGATATCACGACTCTCATAAATCACGCAGTGCGGCATGCTGGACGTCCACGGGCTCAGGCAGGGCTCACTAATCTCAACACCATCTTTCATCTGAATAACCTTGCCTTACCGCAGGGCAGGCCAACACCAGACACAGCCCATTGGAGGGGGACTCTCCTCATACTTTAATTTCTTTCAGTCTGGGCACAAAGACTTTCTGCAGCCTGTCAGAGCAGACACACTGGCCTGTGTGCTCGCAGGCAGCAGTCTGCTCGCTCTCCACCACAGGCAATAATAAGAAATTGCTTCATGGACATCAGAGGAACTAATCTAGTCTAACGTTAGCTTTATGAATGTAGAATCAGGCACACAAGGGAGGAGAGCAGTGGGGCCGGGCGAGCCATCTGTTCAGAAGTGGTTCAAAGAAAGAGCAGACAATTTGAAACTAATGTGAGTAAACACGATCATCAAATATAGATAATAGGATGGAGCATACTGCAACTTTGCCCTCAATTTTGTCATGCTTTTTCTACTGTCAAACATTATTACATATTTTGTAATTAATTGGATTTAGGTACTAATCCACAGAACAGTCACAGAATCCACAACCATAAACACGACACCGATTACCGCCTTCAGGCCTACATTTTACGTGATAAAACTAATTAGTGAAACAACACCACTCGATGAATCAAAAATAACAATATGCCTGTGTGACATAGTTCTGCCTGCTGCTTAGAACAGTCACTATGTTTCACTCCATGATTCTAATAATAAACCCCAGGCGTCACAGTGACAGCAGAATGTCTCGCTATGCCCTATGCGCTGCGTCTGTCCTCTCTCCACGGCCTGGCTCCGGCCTCCTGCTGCCACCAGGAGGAAGCACCAGCCTCCTCTTCCTCGCACCAGTAAGGCTCTCCTTCCCCAAAAAGACAATTAGCCACCCTGTGACTAACTAAAAATAACGTAACAGTTGGACATCTTAGGACAAATTAACATGCTTATTAACCTGTTGAACCTTCTGCTCTGTCCCACCAGCAGAACAAAACTGAGCCACTTTATTACTTTGGAGGTCTGTGCAAGAAAGCACAGACGCAATCTTGCACACTAAGCAGCCAAGACAGTTATTAGTATATTCTATAAAGGTTTTATCCTCTACAGAGAGAGGGCAGAACTCAGCAGAGGTAGGGTGTGGACAGAAAAACAAATGAACAAAAAGCGGAGGGAAGAAGGCACTGAACAGGCAAGTAGAGGCGCTAGCTGAGCAGCTCGCCATGAAATGCTGAAACAACAGCATGGCTGCAAGGGCAATTTTACACTCCAATAGATTCACACCTCAGCCACCAACCCCTTCCAACTCTGAACCTTGTGTCTTCTTGGTGTCTTCATTTATTTTGTGTCAGTGTCCAAGATGTGAGAAGCCAAGCAGTGAGAAACTCGTCCCAAATGTCGCAGGGTAAGCGGTGTGTGAAGCGGACAGGGAGAGCGAGAAGATAAAAGCCACTGCGCCTGGATGAACCTCGCTCTCTGTGCAGACAAAGTAGAGATTTTTCTACCAAGAGTACTGCACTTCACATTAGTGGTACCCATAGGAAAACACATAACAAGTGTGTAGTTGTTTACTGATCACTGTATGTGCTGCAGGGGAAGAAGCACGGATACAGAAGTGCATCAGTACATCAGTGTAGAAAATACTCCAGTCAAACTATTGAACTTAAAATCTTGTTGAAGTGGAAGTACATACTGTAAGTATTATCAGCAAAATACACACAAAGTGTCAAAGTAGATGGCCTATGAGATTGATATATCATTATATATGACATAATTAGACTTTGAATAAATTGATGAACCAGTATTAAGGTCATGATGATGCAGTGTGTAAGCAGAACATAGCTATGCTTTTCAAGGTGAAGCACATTTTTACTTCTTTAGTAAATAGTAACTAACTATTAGGGTCCAAAGATGAATCTGGTGGAGATGACTAATGGTAGAACAAAAATATATATAATAATATATATATTTATTTCTCTAATATTTGAATTATTCTGATCCATGGACAATTTGAACTGTTATTGATAATAAATTGTGTAATAAGTTTAAGGGGAAGTGTGCTTGTTGGACCTGCCAATAGCTCACAGACCTCTAAAACAGGACATTGATTTTTATTCAAAAGGGGTCACTAATCAAAACAGTTCGAACCAATATGTAATCTTTAACAATGTGTTATCAATTTATCCTGCAGTTGTTTTACACAAACTATTCATTTGAAAAGTTACTTCAGCCGGCCGAAACGTCAACATTACAATATTTTCATCTGAAATGCAGTGCAGTTGAAGCATAAGGTAACAGTTAAAGTCAATTACAAGTACCTACAATGTTATTCAGTACTTGACATTATGTAATCAATTACTTTCAACTACTGATGTACTGTAGTTTTGGTATTGTAACTATCAATCCAGTGCAGGCCAAACTCTATAAAAAATTCAGATATATCCAAGACCCAGTCGGATCTCTCACAAGATTAATCTGTGTGTATTTAGGTGCAAATTATTTTCTAAAGATAACCAATCAGAATAGAATATTAAAGACTAAAAGCTCCCACTTTCCTCGGTATATCAGTGGATTACTCCCTCTGACAGACAGTGTAGCACATTAACCTTTTGGATTACCAGTCAATGACTACAAGAGGGATGATTTACTATCATGATTATTAAGTCTGAAAATATGCTTCTGCAGCACGTAAAACCAGGCCATCGAGCAACCAGACGATCGCAATTTAGTAAAATGATAGCTCCATCAACCAGATTTGCATTAAAGATGTATGCCTAATTTTTGCGACTATGACCTTTTAAATGTCCTTGAATCCCCTTGAGCATAACACGCCTCCACTACTTAGACTGAATGCATTTTTAAAAAATGATCCAAAGAGAGGATTGCTTGGCTTTATTCAGCCTGCCTGATGAATACACAAAGAAGATACCTAAATTCATCACTACATGACAGAATCAAATGAAGCCAAAATGTAACTGATGGTGAGAATGCACATAAATCCAGAGTCAAATGCAGGAGTTTGCTTGTATAATCATTAGGATACATAATAAAACCACTTGGCTGAAGAAACAATGCAGTGAAACATGTTCTATAAATCATCGGCTTCATAAGAGGTTCACATTGTTAAAACTCTTTCTGTATCTCTATTTCCCTGTAGGGTGAAATACTACAATATAATTGTGTCATGGATCACAATAGTGTAATACATCACCATGAAATCCAACAAACAAAATAAAATAAATGTAATGCACTCAAATGCTCTCACTGTCTGTGATTGCAGCTTTCTCTGCCATCTCAACCTACACAGCCTTGTGCTCTTTATAGAAATTATCTAAAAATCTATACAAATCTAAACAAAAGTTTTGCTACGTCTCCCTGACACCCTTACAAACTTACTTGCTACTTTTTGAGTCATTATTCTCATAACTCCCCCATGGCCATGGCAGGCAGGAGTGGTGCTGGTGCTTGGAGGTGCCAAGTACCTGTGCCCCCCTCCCCCCTGACCTTCTGCTCTCTGGACAGGTCAGAGTGTGAAAGCATCGCCTGCGAGGGGCCAAAGGAGGGACACTCGGCTGCCTGGTGTATTATTCATGAGTCGCCCCTGTTGAGTGGGCAGTTTATCAGCATCCAAATCCCAGATGTGGTTCAATCTGTGCTCCATTCACTGCCCTGACTGCTGGCCATTGATCAATAGCGAGGTATCCGGGTGCTGAATAAGCGCAGGGGCTTTATGTTATAGAGCTCAAAGCGCCTCACTGATAGCACAATGATCAATCACTAGACATTGGAAATGGGCCAGAGTTTGCTTGCTAGAACTGATCGGACAGGATGAGAGGAGATGCATCTTCAACATTTATTAAACACGAGTAGCACAGCATGTGGCTGATATGTGGCTGTAATATGTTCCATGTCAGGTATACGTGCAATGAGGCAATAAGGCCGAGTGTATGCAAGTAAGCATCTCAGTTTCTAAATCAGATTTTACTTCCACAGAAGTTATATGCACTGTAAATATATCAGCACACATACAGTAACACAAACATGCTATGATGAGGTCCCTCTCTGAAAGGTGCCAGAGGCAAGGTATCACACTCTAATAGGCATCACAGTATTAATGGACAGTTGAGCACAGAGAATCATTGTCCACTTTAATCATCAGTCAAATATATGCAGCCAAATGTGGCATGACCACAAGTCTTCCCTGTCTGCATTTGTCAGGATGATGATCATCCATCATGCTGCAGAATTACTGTATAATATGAAATGTGAATACTGAATAATAATAATGAGTATGCATGTGTCAGATAGCCTATACAGGACTTACTGTCATACTTATTGAACAACCTAGGTTGTGTCCTTAAGAGTTCAAGTGCAGGTCAGCGTTTCATGTTAATTACACATGTTGTTAGGAATTTTAATTCATGAAGAAATATTGTTTGATCATCAAAACACAACCTAATAGATATATAATTAAGACCCATGAAAAGCTCACACTGCAGGATGCAGTTCATGTTTGAGTTTGTTTAACAGGAATGGGTATTGTTGAGTTTAAAAAAACAAAAAGGAAGGTAGAAAAAACTGGCTTCACTTATGAAAGTAATAATATACATTTTAACTGATTTCCACAATTTGTTATACTCTCTTATAGCCTCTCAGTACATTTTTGATGCTGTCAAATTAACATTCATCTTTAAACGCATGATCTTACAATGAAAAGAAAAGCCAACATTTAGGATGCTCACTGATTATCTCTGGATTCTTTACCGCCTAAATTTGTGATTTAATCATTTTAAAACTTTACAGTAATTACTGTAATTATAAAAGCAAGTACAACAAACTGCAAAGTCGACTATGCATAAAAAGCATATGCCTGAGATGGCGAAGTGGATTTTTGCTGTCTAAGGCATAAGGATGAATAATAGCCTTATCAACAAAGCACAACACATCCCAACACGCTGGGATCTTATCACTGCTCATTTCCTCAGCTCATGTACTTCCTGTATCTCGGTTGGAGAATGTGTCGTGTGGTTCCCTGCTCTCCCACTGACAACCTAGTCATGTCAAAAAGATTCAGGCTTTATGGTAACGTTCCTTTCACAAGACAAGAAAGGAAAAAAGTGGCAGGTGTAAGCAGAATCATCAGCAGTATTTGCAAAAAGTCACCAGATTCCCACAAGGGACATGCTTGTCATTAAAACAAACAAGAAAAGAACTGATGAGTGCATTAATCAGAGCGCAGCCAAGCATCGGTGGGGAGAGCTGTGGTCCGTGGCGTTACTCCCCAAGAGCGCCTGCACCTGAGGGAGGGGGGGGGGATTAACACTGCTCCACACTGAAGCCCCTGTATCTGAAATCTGCCTGAGCTCATCGTTTCTGCTCCTTGCTAAGAGGCTGTGGCTGGAAATCAGGCTCAGGCAATCTATTCCCCTGCAGAGTGCTGGCTGACCGACATCAATGCCGTGCATTGTCGAATTATTAATTAAATGCATGCAAGCGTAATCAGATGCAGACATGGTCAGACCTTTGGGACAGCTAACATAGAATTGAAGCAGAATCTAAATTGCAGATTTCCTCTTATTTTTCAATGCCAGCTTGCTATGCTGTTTTAGAAATTTAGCATCACTTTGCACTTATTTAACTTGGTTAATGCAAATCATGCTTGACCATGACTTTTTTTACCGTACAGACTTAGACAAACAAAAAAAGTATGACAAAAAGGACTCAAACAAGCTTTTGTTTGCTAATGTCAACCAATAGAGTAAAAGCTCCAGCATTAGAATGTTTACATAGTTATATAAGAGATCAGATGTGGGTGTATGCTGCATTATATTGTTTTTATTCCCCCTACACAGGCGCTCAAAATGTAAATGCCACAGCTTTTAAAAGCATACCAAAAAGTTCAGGTTCTGCCTCCTATATTTCATTAACTTTTGTTAATACAGTTGCTTTGGCTCCAGGGTATTTGCTCAATGCTATTTTGCTGAAATAATAAGATCTATCAGTCAGCGCAAAACAAAAACAGCTTAATTTGCAGAATAAAGGTCATTCAAGCTGCTACTTTTGAGGGGCTTCGACAGAAAAAACAGTGTTCAAAACAACAAACACTGCCTTGAAATATTACAGAACACTGAGGTATTCACTAGTTCTCAAAATCACAGTCAAGTTTACAACGATGAGCTGACTATGCTTTGCCCTTGTGGACTGGACCCATTATACTTATTTTCCTACAGAACACAGTATACTGCAAATCTAGATATGCTGCTAGAGACTATTCACACTGCCAAAAACATATCTGGCCTGCGGGGGGAAATTGTTCCTCGGCATATGTGCTGATGAGTGCTTCCAAATCTTTTAATTCACATGTGATTAAGAGATTATTGAGCTTGCATGAATCCAAACCAGTGTTAATTGCATTCATTGAATATTTTAAGAACAAATTAGTGAGTCCTCTCTAAATCATTCAGAAATGTAAATTGTCCTTACACAGTTTTTACATATACTTTCATTATGTCTTATCTACATTGTTATAAGTGTGCAAATCAAATTCCTAACATCTAAAGCAATTTCTCTGTTTGCCAATAGAATGTGTCCTTGTGACATGAGAGAGCTGTATGCCTACCACGGCCACACTTTCATTAATCAACACTAATTAAAGGTATTGATTTAGCCAAACATCAGGATTTCCAGTTGAAAGGGTTTACTAGATTGTAAAGAGCAAACAACAGAAAACGACCGAATGCACAAGCCACTCGTGTGCCCTTGAAGGCTCCGTCGCTTTGGAAGAGCTCAGAAAATGAGACAAAGATGTGTCCGCTCACTTCTCATTAAACAACGTCAGAATTCACAGCGTCTCGGAGGCAAATGCCGTCCTTGGCTCGACTGAGAGCTGAAGCACTGAGGCTGAACTGAGTATCAATTTGTTTTCTGGCAGCATGACCTCTCAATGCAGGAAAAAGTTGTATGAAATCACAGCTTGAACCAAACCCCAAACCCTGAGGGACCGGCAGATGGTATTCAACAGCAACCTCAGCTCACATGTGATGATGAATAGACACTTTATTAGAGGGTAAAATAAATGGAATGCTCATTGAACATGTCACACCACTTCAGCAGGCGCATGCTATCCCCGGAGAGACTAAAGCAACCGTTTGTGCAATAAATAAATACAATTTATTTTTGATCACACAAGCTTTATGTGCATAAGCTGCAAATATAATTTTTTATTTTTTTAAAAAGGTGTCATTATTACTGTACGTTAAAAAGCTGTGTATACTGTATGAGCATAATAATGGGATACAGTTACTTCAAAAGTCTATTAACTGCTGTAGAAAGTAAAAACCTGTCCTTATAAAGAATAAATAAATTACTTGATTGGCTGAAAATTACAATTTCAAACAGAAAACCATGTGGCTATTTATACTCAGGTTAATGGTTAACATATTGTAGAGACACAGTTTTTACATGACAGTAACATTACAATTACATAACTATATTATACATAATATGTGGATTTGTTTGACTTCCAAAATAAAGGCTCTGTAGGAGTAAACAAATAAAAAATAATAATAAAAAGGTTTAGTCCACATTTTAGAAATCAGAACTGTCTTTATTTGTTGCTTTAGTGGATTTGAAATAGCTTTGACTTTTAAACTCGTTGAAATACAAAAAGGCCAAATACTTTAAATGATGTGAATTATTCATTTGTGCACAGTGAAAGATTTGGGTGGTTATTATAGGGGAAATAATGTAGAATCTAAAAATTGGGAAGTGATTAAAAACGACATGTGTCACCGTTAAATACTCAAAAAACTTAAAAGAATTATGGAAATAAAGTTATCAAAGGGTAAGGAAGAAAATCGGTGTTGAAAACATGAACTTATACATCTTGTACAAAGTGTCACTCTCAGGTTCAAAACAAATCCTGCATTGCTGGAGTCAGTGCCAAGGCACATTTATGATAAATGACTTTATGACAAATTGCTATAATGCGGGCAACCCAGAGTGTGGGATACAGTGCATGCAGCTCCAACAGGAAAAACAACAGTATCTACTGGGCTTCAAATGAGACCGTCCGTGTGTGTCAGTGCCCCTCCTGTATCTGCCAGTCGTTTAAAAAAAAAATGTTATTTAGCAAGAGCCACCTTCGTCTGTTTATGTTGTTTTTTTTGCTAAAATAAATCAACAGCAGTAGTGATTTCATTATTTAACCATGGTGCAGATCTGCTCATTGACCAATAGACTAATGAAAGTTTAATCAGCTGCTTTAGCTTGCACTATGTTGTCATCTAGTGGCTCAAAATTGACATAACATACAGCATGGGGTCTTTCTAGACTGAATCATGTTGTTGATCACAGCTGGCTGATTCACTCATCATGACTTTGATAGACACAACAAATGTTGGAATTCCACCGAGAAATTCAGCTAGAATTGAGAAAGACATTTGAGTCACAGGGGCTTCTTCAACCAATGTTAATGAGAAATGATTTGTATTCCAGGGGAAGCAAGAAATGCAATAGGTCTATTATGATCAGCTACAGTCACATAACTTATGAATAAACCCACCATAATTCATCCAAGCAGAGTTGGCATTGAAGCAGTTGAAACCAACAATTTTAACACAGTTCTGCAGCATTAGCATTCCTTGAACGACATACTTTAAAATCTCTGCGTCTTCAAACTAATAGCATTCCTGGCATAAAAACGCAGTCTTCAAGCCGTGCAAAAAAAACATAAACAATAGCATGTCTGCAGAATTATAAAACTCTCTGGATGGATTTATTTGGCAAAGTACGCACATTTCCATAGTATAGACTCGCCAATCGCCTAATTAAATAGAAAGCACCATTTGTCACACCAAGCAGCCAGCAAGCAGCAGGCTCCATAAATGCCAAGAGACTGCGCCGCAACTTACTGCGGGCTGCGTCCAAAACACAAACTAAAAATGTGACAAATCTCTATTAAAAAACAACTGAAAAGCTGTTTTATCAACAGATACTGTAAAGGGGTGGCGACAGACAACACTGCAGCATTATTAGCATCCTCTGCCGATTAAGTCAAAGCCCTTTTTGTTTGGCGAAAAAAAACTCACCCGTCTGGAGACTTGAGATTGAAAGTTATCGCCCTCGACAAAACAGCATTCAGCGGGTCCACGGTGCGACCCGGGCTTCCATGTATCATTGGTGATCAACTCAAAATGCTGCTGGGTTAAAGCAGGTTGTTTGTGGGGTTCAGAGCGGCGTTGTGCAGCACGCACGGCGGGCAGAAGTCAGGTGTAGTGAGGGGACCTGCCGCTGCTTCCTGCCTCTTCTCTCTCCTCTCCTTCTCTGGTGGAGCGCGGCCCACTTTAAACTCTGGTGACGTCATGGGGGTGATGCTGAAGATGCACGCCCCCCTCTCTCACCCTCACACACACACCACTTCAACATAATCCCACAATATTCCTATAATTGAAATAGGAATATGAAATGCACTTTTAAGGTAAACAACCTGTGGGACTCTTTAAAGGGCAACAACTAGTTTGCTTATTTCTATTTAAGATTAGCTCCCATCTGTCAGCTTGCCACATGGCTGCGACATTTAAAATTATATGAGATGATGGTGGGTACATTGCCAGGAGCAGCGTGATTATTATAATTAGATCCTATATTTTTCTGCAAGGGTGAACACTACAGCTCTCCTCTGAACCAAGAAAAAAAGGATCAACTTAGATAATTAGTTTTTCCTTCACCTTCAGCATTCAGATAATTGCTCCAAACCCATTTGACATATCCTCATACCGCCAAAAGATTTCAGTTTTGGTTTAGAGACGAAGTTGAGTAATGGTTGGTTGCAAAAAGTATTTGCAAGGTGTCAGTCAAACTCAAACTCAACCATCCTGATGTTTCCCAGAACATAAACTATCCCCATTTGGAATTTTCCACATGAAAGATTTGGAAAGATTTGGATGTAGTTTCACACTGTGACATTTAATAGAAGTATGATTATTTGGGGAAGGTCAGAGGCTTGGGAGTGTAACAGACAGGGAATCTAAGGTAAATGTCCTTGTTTTAACTGAATTATTCTCTGACCTGAAAAAACATTGTAAAGGACACATATTGTGGTATTTAATGTTTGTTCTGATCCCTAATAAGTATTGTTGGTGTACACGAAGCCTGATAAAGCTTAATCCCTCTTTGATTAAAAACACATCAATGTGCACTGTTGAGAGGTTCCTTTATTACAATGATCACTGGCACTTTACTTTGTTTTGAGTCGATTCCACCTACACCGCCTGCTGCTGTAAACACTCAGAGCAACACGTATTAACCTGTTTCTGAAAATAGTAACAAAAAAATGCACCATTTACTCCTGTTAGAGGAACATTGCCTTAAAACTGCAGTGACCACCTGTTTTAGGGAGCCATTTTTAAAAGGAAACTATATTGTGAGCCTTGTGATTTGCATTTTCAGCAGGAAAGACAAATACGACTAAGGATAAGAGCCACAAACAGGGTATAAAATCACAGAGATGGAGAAGTGGACTATAAGATCAAAATGGTTTTGGACTTTTAGGAAGATTATAGACAACAAGAAAAAATTGAGTATAACATGACCAGGTTCATGAACACAGTGGGGTAGTACGTAACAAAACAACACAAAATACTTAATTATATATGATTAAAAGTGGACATGCTTGTATTGTTCACCCAATGGATATTCTATCGACACATTTGTCAGCTCACTTGATTTAAGGCAGAAGCATTTGACTCTATTACATACATTTGCGTAATTCATCAACTTAATGTTTCAGCTCTAGTTCTGCACATGTTTGGGGAGTTTAATATCTAACGATGCATCATATTATATAAGCTTTTTTGAATGTAAAATCCTCATTTGTAAAGTGACCTTTAGCCTAACTACACCTGTAAAATATGTACTGATATAGTGGTGTGTGGCATGAAATTGAAACATTCAACTACAGTACAAGTAAAGCTCAGATTTGAATTTAAAGGGGTCATTTTCACATTTCATAATTGTCTTCTGTGCCAGGTTCTCATAATTTCATAATTTTCAGGTTTCATAACTGTATTCTGTGCCTCTACTGTGACCTGTTTACATGCTTTAATGTTCAAAAAGGTCTTCTTTTTTTTCTCATACTGCCTTTTTCTGCAGCACCTCTTTTCAGCCTGAAACCAGAGCCCGCAGTCTGCTCTGATTGGTTATCTGGCTCTGTTGTGATTGATCAACCGCTTAGAGATGTCTCGCCCCTTAGCCTTTGAAGACCATTTACATGCACAAAAGCCTATACACAACAGAAGAGAGATAACCCAAAACGCATAGGGCCCCTTGAACTAGTTGGATGTATGTATTTAGAAACGTTGAACTCGTTGAGTATCTTTCAGTTGTTGCTGTCTGTTTATGTTTGCTGTAGGCTAGTTCAACATATTCCATGCCACTAAAACAAACCTGCACTTTCCCAGCGGTGTACCCCACTTTTGTGTGTGTGTGTGTGTGTGTGTGTGTGTGTGTGTGTGTGTGTGTGTGTGTGTGTGTGTGTGTGTGTGTGTGTGTGTGTGTGTGTGTGTGTGTTCATTTCTCAATCATTTACAAGTACTTGTTCTGCCTCAGTGCATCTTAGTGTTGGACTTTTGTTTTTCGTACTTTATCAGAAATGTGTTTGCAGCCACATTTGGCGCATGCAGTCCTTTGTGTGCTGTCTTTGGCTCGGCTCCAGATGAACTACATCTGCCCAAAAGTAAAAGAAGACACAGCTGCCTTTGCTCTCTGTATTAGCTCGCTGAGTTATCTTGCCCAAACAGAAGGACACAGCTCCACCTTCCTTTTAACACTGGCTAAGAGACATTATGCTGTATGAAACATGAAAGTCCATTACACCACTCAAGGATGTGCAACATTTGTATTTCCTTTCCTTTTTTTTCTTTTGATAATATGAATGCATTGGTCTATAACTGTTATCTTTTGAATGATTTATATCTTGATCTCTGTGAGGCATTAGTCAAGAAAAAAAACACATTGCTTAAATGATTTTATTTTAACATTGAGGAATCAAATCAGTTTGGTGAAATTAATGTAAGATGTCGGATTTAGTCTGCACCTGATAGACCAAGGAGGGGACACTCAAGGTGAAGGAAACAATGATTTGAATTTCATTTTATGAAATAGATTAAATGGACCAACACTTGAAAAAGAAGTCCATGTGTTGGATTTCATTACCTTGAGTGTGGAACAAGGATGGAATCTTAAACACTCCAAGTTTCAACCAATGAATAAAAGGAAATAGTATGCTTAACATCAAACAGTTACTACAATAACTGAAAACAGTGCAACAGAGTGCCCACTTGTCCTTCCCATTCAGTGGCAACATTTCTGTGTTAGTCATTGCACAGATTTGCATGTTTGGGACCCCTACTGCTGGCCGCTCTCCTCAGCCCGAGCGACTGTCTGCTGTTATCGGCTGCTTCAGAAGTTGCCTTTGTGGCCTGTTGTAATCCCTGACCACAAATCCCAGAGTCCCCAAACAAAGTAGTGGTGGATGAGGCAACACATTCACAGCATCAAACAAGACATCGCATATTCTGGTTCCCCACCACTGCTGCTTGTCCTCAATCAGAGCATCTGAGTGGGTTCCTTTTATGTCTCCTCATGGCGCTGCAATGTCTGGTGAAAGAGTGTTGAGCTGAAATGATTGAGCTGTAAATTGGCTGCCTATGTGACATCTTATATGTTATATGTCTCTGCTACAGTCTTCCTATGTGTGTTTCATCTGCAATGATTTTTTTAAATACAGTATATGTGCATTACATATGCAGCCATGAATATGGATACTTCTGTACAAGCTTCACAGTATGTACTGTACTTGCTCTAAAAAGCTAAAACTAAAATAAATATAAAACAGGAAACCAAAGACAGAATAGGAGGCTGTGAGTTATTTTTATAGCAAGATTAAGGTAAAATCTGAGGGCAGAAATTAAATAAATAAATATAATAGTTATTTAATTGTAATTGTTGTAATTGATGTTCACAGCTTTGAAAAATGACATTCTGTTGCGACACGAACAGAGTTATCCACAAACCTCACTGTCAACAGCTTCCATTTTTAATGATTTTAAACAATGAAAAAGCATTACATCTGTTGGTCTTCAGAGACTGGTCAGCTTTCTGTCCCCAGAGTCAGAACTAAACATGGAGAAGCAGCGTTCAGTTATTATGCTCCAAATATCTGGAACAAACTACCAGAAACCTGCAGGTCCGCTGCAACTCTGACTACTTTTAAATCCAGGCTGAAGACTTTTCTTTTTGTCGCTGCTTTTAATTGAGCTATTCATATCTTAAACTGCACTGTAACTTTTATTCATGTATTTTTTCTTTGAATGTTTATTTTATTATCTTACATATCTAATGCTTGCTAGCTAATTTGATAGAGAAATGTTTGCTAGTCAGCTTGTTGGAAAGATAGTTAACATTCACTAACCAGTTTGTTGGATAGATACAGTATATATTGTTCGTTATATATATATTGCTAACGTGAATGAACCCAAATAAAATTAATTGTTTAAAACACAAAAAATGCTTAGTCTGAATAACTAACACATGTGCATTTGAACTGGTGGTGGGGAAAGGTTATTTATGTGAATAAGCAGAAAGGAAGTCTTAACTCACTTGACCTTACCTGACATAATATGACCTTTGTTATCCATGTTATACACCATAACCATTGTATAAATGTTATTGTTAAGGTCTATTTATAAATTAATGAAAGCTGATTCAAAAATCCCAAACTCTTACTTAATATGTCAGTGTACAAAGACTGTCTGCACTCTGAAGACCAAGGGCAATCAATATCACCAATTCAAAGTGCTGCACTTTGAAGAAAACAAAAGACAGGAAGCAGACCCCTGTAAGGAAGACACTAATGTATTCTCCCCTGAATTTTGAAACTGCGATTGTTAAAAGTGTGAAATGGAAAAAAAAAATATTTCAACTTAACTAATAAAATACATTTGACGTGGAGGTGATTCGTGTTGTTATATGCAATGTGCACGGAGGTTAGTGCATATTTGGAATGCCACTATGGTGGAGTCCTCCTCAGGCATAAGGACTCGTGTGAGTTCTAGGAATTAAGTTACAACATTTTCTATCAATGTCTTGACAGGATGATAGATGAGCTACGAACCAGATTTGTTTGTGACAGTACTGAGCTGATCAATGGCATCAGACTGCCATACAGCAGCAGATGTCTTCCTAATTGAAGACTCAACAGCTCCTCGCTTAACAACACAAGATAACAGTCTGTAAAGAAGCGATTGCTGTCACGAAACAGTTCCTGACCAGAAGAAGAAAAGAAGGTGCCATATTAGATTCGGGAAGTATACAAGTTCCTCGGCCCTGACATGTGTTTAAAGTCTGAGATAGGTCTTTCATACAGCAAAAACATCATTCCTGTTAGCAGTTGCAGTTGCAAAACATAATTCAGTGCTCTCCACTGGCAGAACAGGCTCAAAAACATGGCAGTGATGTCCATTGGGAGGGGGCTTATATGTGCCACAGGCCGTGTCAGTGTTGTAGACCTATTTTCAATTTCTAACCTAGAAAGTTTGTTTATAATGGAGAAATCAAAAGAAATATTGAAAGAGAGTCAAACGGAAAGACTGACAGACAGACATTTTGCTTTGATATCGTGGATTGTCAAGAATGTGATGTTTTATTAACTTGTCTTAATGTGGACCCAAGGAAGGATTATTACTGCAATTTTAGGGATCCTTAATGAAAAATAAAGTCTAAGAAACAGACAGAAAAGGAGACGGCAGCAAGAGATAAGAGATAACCGCCTGATAACAGAGACAATAACAGTGCTCATCTTTTTCCCTCTATCATGTGATAACTGCTACCCTCAGGACTTTTTTTTTTAAGGAGCAAACTGTTTCACTCAGAATTAAAACTGTTTATTGATAACATCTGCTGACTACTAGCATTAACTTGACTATTAGAGGAAGAAGCCAAACATGCTTTTGACTGTAAGGAGTTTTTTTGTGGTGCAGCACTGTTCGCATGTTAATTACATTGCATTGTATTACATTACGTTTCATTTAGGTGACACGTTCATCCAAAGTGACTTACCAAGTGCAATCAACCATGAAGATACAAACTCTGGACATTGGATATGAGATGCACAGGGACACATATATGGGGGCATAGTTGACAGGAAAGAGGAGGCATAGGTAAATGGAGCACAGGACAGACCTATAAACAAAAAAACGCTCACTGGTATTGCGTTTGTATAATTTGAGGTAGGAGTAGCAGAAAATAATCCAGCGTTTATTAATAAAATGATACGATAAGTCTGCAAAAGTACTCGGCTGAGGTCCCTTCCTATTTCACTGATACACAGTCCACATTAAAGTAGTTCACTGTCTCACTTCTCTTAACTTCCATCGTTGCATCCCTCAATTGCGTCTTTTCCTTGCGAGAAGAGAGAAGAAGCAGGGAAATGAGTTTTAAGAGCAATGAGACGTCCTTTCCTCGGAGGGTCACGTGAAGAGACGTCCGTTTGTAATGACGCCGCTACAGATGATAACATTATTTTTGTCCACTTTGTTGTTCAGATGTATCACGTATTTTTAACTAAATGATACATTAATTGAAACAAAACACTGTATAAACTGAAGAGTGACTCTCGTGAGTTTAATCTGTTATTTTCACTCCGCTGGTAAACTGCTCTCATGTTAAGAAGCATCAGATCAGTGCATGCGTTTTATTGTCCAATCAGTGAGCAATACACAGTAAGGGGGCGGGGTGAGTGGTTGAGGATTTCACCGGAGGATGGTCTGGTGCTTCCTCGATTATCGCTCCTCCGTTATCGCTCCTCTATCCTCGGTCCTCCGGCACAAATAAGCGCCATGGAACAGTCCTCAAGATGACGCATAAAAACTTCCGGTGAGACAGAGGGCCGAGGAGAGAGTAAATTAAAAATAAGTAACTTGAAACCGACCCTCTGTCTCTCCGATTCACAGGAAGAAGTCTACACCACATTTTATTATCTCTGTAGATTGAATAAAGTATTCTCCCATTGGTTGGCGGGGAGGCGCCAGTTTCTATTCGTCCCCTTTGTCGGCGCATAGGTGTGACCACGCCTGTTAGCGCTTGCTGCTCCATTCAGATCTTCGGTCCCCCTCTAGTGGCGTAGCCAAATAACATTCTTTCATAACATATTATATGGCCAAACAAATTACCCAATAAAACAGTTGATATTTATTATGCTCCCACTGGCAGATTAAGAAGACCTGAGGCCTGTACTACGAAGCAGGATTTGGGGATAGCGAGGTAACTTCAGGGTTAACTCTAGGTTTTTTGTCATACGACGCTGGTTCACTTCTTACCGGGGTTAATCGCCTTGGTTACTTATGCTGAACACCTAACCTGCTCCGGAGCTTTGTTATGTTCGCGATAAGAGATCAACTCGAGTGAAAACACTGTCTGCTGACCAATCAGAGCTCACCTTCTGCTGACCAATCAGAGCTCTCTTTAATCTTCCTTATGCAGGAAAGACGGCTGTCAAAAAAAATCGCTGACTGTGTGAACATTGAAATTAATAGAATATCACTGCTCCTCTTCAGAACAATCTGACTACTATTACATTTGTGCTAAGCAATTCTAATTAAATATCAGTCACAACAAAAGTAACCGGAGCAAAATAATAGTAGTACAGGCCTCTGGTAACCAAAAAACGTCAAACTAAACTCTATATCACGGCTAGAAAATATTTTGTATTGTGTCTGCGTACGATCACTATCACCTACCTGTTAAAAAAGTACATTGGCAAAAATGCAATTATCGAAAGTAATAAGTCAATGTCGAAATGCCTCAAACCTGGTTTCTTTCAAATGGCCTGCAGGGGCGACTCAACTTGTAGCAAAAATACATCGTCCAGTTATTATTAACAGTTGAGATACAGTAATCTTCATAAAATTAGCACTACATTACAAACCAATTGGTAGATTGGTGCAGTGATGATATGTGTAGGCTGAGCTTGAAGTAAGCCTAGCAAGGGCTCCCTCAGCAAAAAGCAATGGGCATTTCTTATTCGATTTCAGAATATGCAGACAATAAGCTCTGCGGCAAACAAACATTTATGATACTTAACAGCTTTAATTCAACAGGATACACTCTCCTCATATGAATACCACTTTATGATTATTGATGAGTAAATTCAAATGCCAGGCCAAGCTAACGCTAGGCTATAAACAAACTACATCACACTTACATACTGTGCATCACCAATGCTAGTGAAAGGTGGCTAGTGTTGATGTTTAGCAGTCTCGTTTGGTCACTTGTTTGTAACCAGTGTTTTTATTACACATTGTAACTTTGCACATAAAACTCTCATATTTCAGGCTTCTAACTGCAAACAAGTTCTCATTTCCATTGACACTGACTCAAGGGAACTGGAAGTGGTAAAATGCTTACTCATTTCCGGGTTGTAGGAGTAATTCCTGCACCAGTCTAAATGACAACTTCAGAGATTTTTCCTTTAAATGCAGCTGGGGCATTAGAATTTCTCAGGGGTCATTAGTGTCCATTACCCAGGATTCCCAGCACTAATCAGCACCTGTTCTTCTCCTCCAACACTGGCCGCAGCACTGTGACCTGTCAGTGTGTGCCAGGGCCCGGGACATGATGAACCCTGACAAGTGCTAAAGAGGATAAATGCTGCCTGGGCTCACTGCTGTCATTATGAGGCATGGCATGTAGTCGCGATGCCTCCTCACTCTGCTCCTGCAGCAGTGCTCATCCCTGTGCCTCGCTTCACTTCTCAAAAGAGATAAGTCTATTCAGTGTTCTGAATCACACCAGGTCTTCATTTGTTTCCTCTGCAAGGATGTACAGTTCTGCTTCACGGGCCGAGAGGACAAATAGAGGGGGGTCTTCTGTTCTAATGAGAATATGCTTTGAGATTAGTTAAATACTGTTCCAGTGGAAGCAGCTAATCCCTTCTTTTCAGAGCTAATTAATTTGCACTTTGCCTCACAATATCACCTGAACTTGGGAGAGAAAAGGACTACACTTTCAAAGTAACTAAACTTTTTAAGCCACTGCAGAAAAACTGTAGAATAACTTCAGGACACACACAACACAAACTTGAACAAATAATAATTAGCATATTCATGCTCCAATATGTTATCTAAGCCCTATATACAAGATGCACTTGTAGCCTATGTACTTATCCATAAATATATGATCATGTTCTCATTATTCTTCATTACATCAGTGGATTCTGAAAGGACATTTTATAGAGCAGTGAACAGCTTTCCTGTATTGCAGAGCTACTTACGTTTATCCTATTCACGCAAGATGCAAGATTAAAGATTAAAGATCATGCAAGATTAATTCTAATGAGTGTTCAATTTGGCACAAAATTCAAATGAGAGTTTCAGGCTTTCCACAGAAAAGAATAATAAAGTCTGCCAACTGAAGAGTAAGTACTTTAACATTTAACAAAATAAGACATCCTATTCTTCAAAGTGATCATTTTAAAGCTTTAAGTTCAATATTACTTTTTCTATCACACATAATAAAACCACTTTGTGATTTGTGAAGCGTAATGATCAGGAACTAAAAAGCTAACGTTATGCTTTAAACAAATGACATCACAGTTGCATGGCAGCTAATCACCACCTCTACGCTAAAGGCTAACTCGTGTCTGAGTGATGACGTATAGAGGTTCCATTTTCTTCACTTGTTAGCATCAGCTGTTTTCAATGACACATAGGAGCTTTGGACATTCGCTGGTGGAGTATTTACTGACATATTTTAAGTTGCAGAACAAAAAGCTCTAGCTCTAGTCCAACCACAAACTTTCATAAAAACCATTGATTTTGAGATGAGGGACCGAGAAGTGGTAAAATTATTTTCTGAGTTTTAGGACTCTATTATCCACAAACAGATATAAGCCACTGCCCAGGTAGGATGTCTTTATCTTGGACATGACAGTCATAATGCATGGCCAGTTGCAGAAGCAAACTGTGACTTTACGGTTTATGCAGAAAATCCAAGGTCTAGCCCTTGCAGCTGTAGGCATAAAACATAGAGTTTGAAACCTTACTTTCATGCATTGTGTCATCCCAGTGCCTTTGTAGCCACCATCATTTCGCCATTGTACACTTATGCCTGGGATGATAAAATGCTTTGAAAGGTTCTTCAATGGTGTCCAGAAATGGCTTCAGTTGGAACACACGGTCATGAACTGGTGTCTCATTCTTTCATTGTCAACATCCTTGTCAGGACTGCTTTTGTGGATGTTCAAGGATATCCCCCTGTCCTGTGGCATGACATTTGCTTGAAAATGGCACACTGAAAATGCTGTTCTTTTTCTGTTAATCCTGAATGTCACCCAGTTTGTCAAGTGCAAAATAGAAGGTCAGTCCCACGGAATTCCTGGATGTTGATATCAGACCATGGATTTTTTTGTTGCCTTTCGCAATTTTTTTATCAGCTTGTTCATTTGTATTATTTCTCAGGGTTTGAGCTGCACACTGACGAAAAACAGCTTAAAATGTCCAGTGGAGAATATGATCTCAGAGGGTCTCGCCGGGAGGAACCGTTTTTCCACTGGACATGCATCAGGTTCCGAAGGTTTGAAATATAAGATTATATGTAGCAGAAGTGTTTTTATGTTCCACATCTCTTACAAGACATAGGGTCAATGGCAGAGAATGCTTCTTGCATCCAACTTCCTGTAAGTATTTCACACCTTTGGTTTTACTGGTGGAAGAAAATGTGTAAAACAATCTCTCTGCTGAAATGACCACCAAATGTACCATCTAAGAATGTCAGATACTTTACAGCGAAATATCACACATCATAACACATAATCATTTTTCCCGGGTCGCCGAGGATGCTGGCGTTGTTTGTTCGCCGCTCCTCCGCCCCAAATATTGTTCTTTATTCCAGATCAGAACCTCTCCTGTCTGGCTCTCTACTTTTTAAACGTCAGTCATCAGCAAAGATAGCAGCATCTCTATATCGAATCGACACAGATCTTTGTGTTGTCATCTCCTACCTGCTGGCTCTTTCCTGCTCACCGGTCCCTAGCCCGCTAGCTAGCTAGCATTATCGGACCTAGCAGGCTGCTACCTAGATGCTCCTCGGCTCCCAGAAGTCTGCTGAGCTAACAATTCTGTCTCCACCCCAACTCCACCCTAACTCCACCCTAACTCCGGCTCTTGCGGCTCGTGTGGGTCTTCCCATCCCGCTGCGATCAGCCGGCTTCCCCGCTGACATCGTCTCTCCCTGCCGCCTTCAGCCGGTGGCTATCAAGCTAGCTAACAAGCTAGTAGGCTGGTCACCCGGCTCCCACTCTGCACCAGGCTGTCTGCCCCTCCTACGATTCTCCTTCAGAAACCACTGGAATCATTCTCCTGATATGCTGTGGATTATCACTCTCATTTTATCTGGACTCACACCGCTCCTTCTTCCACGGTCATCCGGCTCCTGGTCTCTGCTGCCCGGTTCCCCAGCATTAGCTAGCTCCGTGCTAGCGCCACTTCACGGGATCATGCCGCCGCTCTACTCCCTGTCAGATCTCCACTCCTTTAATAACCGCCGGCCTCCGGACTGCAAGGACATCCTCGCAGATAACGAAATACTCGGCAAACGCCGTCCTCCACACAGAGGCTCTGGCCGTAAGTTTTTATTTCATTCCACGTCTCCACACTCCATCCCGTCCGTTCGGTCCTGTCACACGCCCACACTTCGCCCAGGACCCCTATCACTAAATACCACCACCTAAACCTAAACTCGACTGACAGCTTTTACTGAGTCCCAACGTACATCTCCCCCTCTTCTCACACCCGACAGTTACCACTTTCAAACTTTCAAGACCTACAGGAACTATGCCCTACCCCCCCGGCTACTTACTACAGACTACCGGTGACAAGTCAACCTCTATCAACAAACGCCGTAGGTCGAAAATAAAGACTCCTGTCCAACTCACTCTCCCACATCTCTCAATAACCCCACTACCTAACAACAACTCTATATTTCAACCTACAGTGCCGGGCATCGTCACTTCTAACTGTCCAACACCGTGCTTATAAAACGCCTCCCCCTCGTACATTTCCTACTTACTCCTCCCCCGGTTCGTGCTTCTGGGACCCCCTGCGAACCCTGTCTCCTGTCATCTCCTTCCACGTCAACAACTCCATATTGACTACAGACAGTCACTCCATCCTAAAGTCGGTCCTCTCACGTCACAGCCACTACAACTAACTAGTAATAGCTCTCCCCCTGTCGTCCTACCAACACCAACCTACCACAGCCCTTACGAGCACACTCCAGCTCCCTCCTACTGCCTACAAGGTCCAACGGCCTAGTCCTCTTCTCCCTCCCTCCAGCAAACACTAAAAGTCTTCTCCGACAAAGACACGCACAAAATCTAGCTTTTGGCTAAACTTACGAGTTTCTCGTAACCTCGAACTCACCGCCCAAAATCAACACTGCGTACCTGTGTCAAGTTCATAAAAACTGTCTTTCCTCTCTATAACTCTACACCGGCCTTCCAACTGTCACTACCAGTTCTCACACTCAGGTCCAGAAAACTCTTTACACGACATTGTCGTTCGTCAAACTCTCTTCACCCCTTGACTAGGGTCTAGACTCCCTCCTCAATTACTACCACGCCTACTTCGAGCCCTACTACCGTCCCCTCCGGGAAATTCGTATTTAAACTCCCGTAACCAGTTCCACACGTCCAACTCTAATTAGGACAGTAGTTCACCGCTGGTTACGGTACCCCCCCAAGCTGTCCCCTCTTCCACCTGTCCCGGACACTCCACTCCCCCCTGGTCCTCCCCTCCACCGCCACATACTTTCCCCCCCAGGTCTAAACCGACATTTACCAACGACTAAAACAAACCCTTTTTGCTTTCCTTCCTCAGACGTGAACAAGGCCACCGCTTCCTCTACGCACCACCGCAACAGTGTCTAAACTCTTCAACCCGACTACCACCTTCTTCTCTGCGAACCCCACGACCTCGGTCTGACCTTACTCCCAACACTTCATCATTTAACTCTGGCCCGACGAAACTCACGTAATGACATGACGACCCTATCAGATAAGACTCTAAACTTCTACCGACAATCAACCAAAGACACAACCGCAAGGGTTCAACGCAAAGGACCTAAAGTAAACCGCTAGCCAATAATGGTCCCCCGATACATACTTTCTCTGTAAAAATCAAAACACCCCCCCGGTCAAGTAACTGTCTTCCTCTCCCAACGACAAGTAATATCCCGGTTGTTCAAGTCTAGCCAAAGTCTTTTCACCCCTCTGTCTGTAGAAAGGATTACCCTCCGTCAACTAACGACTTCCCACTCCTCCTACTAAAGAATCCCCAGTCTCCCAAAGTTTCACACCCTTCCACTCGGAGGGGGAGTCCTTCTTGTTTCTTGTCGGCGCGGGGGGGCTACGTACAGTAAATTTAGTTATGTATGTTATAAAAAATTTAGTATTATGTATATTATAAAAAATTAGTTATTTGAAAGATTAGGTATTTCGTAAATTTAACATTATAACCCCTCAGTACAGCAATGAACTAACTCTTACACCGTTACATAATCGCCTATTAAACGTCGCTGAAACAGGAAATCCCTTTATTGTGGGCTAGGGATGCAACACACACCACTCCCCAGACACCAAATTTTGGAAAGTACTTCACTTCCTTACAGGGAAGATATTGTCGCACCCGTCGTCACCACAGTGCCTGTACTTAAGTATCAGTTCCTCTGCCACTGACGTGTGGTGAAGGACAGGGACGTCCGCTGTGCGGGTAAGATTCGGCACAGGGAGTGAGGAGTGTAGGTCGTAAGGGGTTTTCCAATAATACACAAGTGAGTCTACAATACAAAGCAACACGAGACGAAATCAAAGTCACTACCGTTTGACAGTGGAAAAGCGCTTAAGCGCAAACTGAGGGTTTTATTCAGCAAAAAAACACTTTTTATTGTTTAGTACATCTAGAACGTTATTTTTATAAAAACCCCATACCCCACAGCCCGGGCTCATAACACCGGCACTCACAATAACACGGTAGTACTGTGCGATACCACAAAGGAAAAAAAAAAAAAAAATATATAATATTACTTCCACGCTCGACAACACGAGCTCAGAAGACGGACACCGAGACGAGTACCTACATATTATCAGAGACGACGAAGGCTCTACTACCAGATCAAGTCCGTCATGTAATGGAATGCCACGCAAAGCAATATAATTTATAAAAAATGTAAAAGTTGTAGCACCTATGTAGGAAGAAATACGAGGCCGTTTGTGACTTGCAGTGAAACGGAGGAATAATGTGAGTGGGATAAAATCACCCCTGTACTCAGACGCAGAAACCAACGTGTGTCCTATTTGCGCTAGTATGAGCCGACGTAGGAAATGCATGAACGGAAAACTAGTTTCAGTACGCCTTTTGACGTGAGTGTGTCAAAATCCACCCTCCACTTCCTTACCGTGAAAAGGTCCGGAAAAACGCTCCCACCCCTGAGACCAGCAGGTCCTGTCTTTTCACCCGTTCACAGTTGAAGAATGAGCCAGAAAAAGAGCAAAAAACACAGAAGTGCGACGCGGAGGGACTCGAGAGACCGGCGGAGTCCCCTCGCCGCGGAGTGTGAAACTTTGGCGACGACATCCAATAACACGCAAAGTCGAAAAACCCGCCTCTACCCCCTACAACTACCAGGTACACTACGGTCCACTAGTCTCTACACCTCTAACTCCGACCTGTCTACATACCTACCCACTCCTTGGTCACCTCGTCTGTTCAGGTCCTACCACCTGGCTGCGACACACAACCCTTCAACTACACACTCTCTTCAAACGTCGTCACTTCCAAAGGAGATTTAAAGTCCCGTTAGTAAAACGGTCCAAGCCCAGCAGTGTACTTACAATTTTTAGCGGATTCTCCTCTTGTCTACCCAATACCGTCTTTTGACTCACTCTTTCAAGTAATATCCAGCCTCTCTCTTCCTCCCTCAAACCGAAACCCCATGCCATCTACTACGCTTTGCTATCACCACCCCTAGGCATTAGACTAAACCTCGTCCTACTCAAACTGTCGACCTCACCCTGGTCTCCAATTGTTTCTTCCAACACTTCGTAGTCCCTACCCCTAATACCCATCGAAAATAAAGGAAAGACTATTAACGTCGATATGGTGGTGGGGCGGAACAACCCGCTCCAAACAGTTACATACACTTAGGACGACCCCACTAAACTAAATTTCTTTTTATCAGGTCCCCGAAAACGTACAAAGCAGCCCTATGTCTTTCAGGTCTAATAACAGAAATTACTTAAGTAAGTCTTACACCAAAATAACACCTACCTCGCACACAACTCGTCCGACGAGACTCCAACTGCAACGTAACCCCCCAACCACACTGCCCCCTCACCTTCCATTTGACACTAACCAGTCTAAGTGCACAAAAAACAA
>NW_011369951.1:10328413-10357541 GCF_000735185.1 Notothenia coriiceps | reverse complement strand
ATGGCTCCGGCCACATGAAGCTCGCTTATGTAAAGCTCCGACGTGCACCATCTGAGGCGCCAAGAATTTTAGGGGTGTTACGAAAGACGCGTGCGCTGGTTAAAGGGTCTTAGAAACCGCCTTTTCAGCGCGCAGGTAAATTCGGTCCGGGCGTATACTGCGTGGGACAATCCTGACAAGGTGTTAAGAAGCAAAAGGTCCGATCCTTCCTAGAACGGAAGTGAAGACTTCGTTTTCACCGAGCACTTCTGTACACGATGGTGCGTTCACAGGAGCTGTAGTCACCGCAAAAGAGGACTCCGGCGTTCCCTTCGGTCGAAGGGGGACAAAAAAAGCCCTAAACATCAATAGTAAAAAGTAATTTATTATTTCCTGTCGAAGCAAAACTCACAAAGGCCTTAAAAAACAACACTGACAACGACGGCCGGGCCAGAGACGGGGTAACAAGTACTCCACTACCCTCGTTTTCACTTTGTCGCGGGAGATCCCCGGTGGCCTGCCGGGCACCGGCCCACCCGCAACACGGACCACGTTTCGCGTAGTTACTGTCGCTGGGAGATGGTGGTGTTTTGTTGGTGGGTAAATATATTTGTGGATAGTAACTGTCCCGTGGGTGTTCGGTTCATTGTTAATGTTTACTTAATTCAGCCGTGTCGCCGGGTTAACTTTTTACCCTGAATCCGGCATGAACTACTAGTTTAGTGAATTTGTGTTTCAGGTAGGAGGACAGGAAACCTAACTTCGTGAACGCCAGTAAAGTCGACTAGGAAACAGGGAGGTCAAATTAGTAACATATTCGAGTATCCGTTTGAAGAACTTCATGTTTAAAACCGAGCTCACTTAATTCCACAAGGTCGTGCTACAGTAGTAACATCGGTGGCGATCTGATTAAGTAACATTAACAATGAAACGACACCCACGGGACAGTACTATTCACTCGGTAGCCTTACTATTGAGATTTGAATATCGATATAGTTATATTTTAAGCGATCAGCATAGATCAAAAACTAGATAGCTAGTATTTAGATAGCTAATCAAAATACTAAGCTTTTATTATTTTCATCCCATCTGTACACCTATAATAGGCCGACCTTGTTTCAACATGTAATACTACCAGCGCAACAGCACAGAATACTGTACACGACATGAAAACAATGCTGGGCCCACGATAAAAGGTTTTAGCGACATATAACCTCATATTCTAAGGGTAAACGAGACAGACAGACTTCACCTCTATGTCGAGACACTGCATTATAGAGAAGAAAAATTCTCCTTTCGCCCGATGAAGGCCCAAAAACGCCCTGCGACCCCTGTATGCTGGACATTGGAACAGTCCTTCGGCGGCACTCGATGACGTAGTATGCTTGAAATGGTGGCTCTGGAGCAGCCTTCCTCGACATTGAGAAACACCCTCTGTCTGAGCCTGCGCACCAACGAGAGAGAGCCAAAGTCTAAACTAAGGTTACTCTCCATCTCAGGGCCGTCCCTCCCTACAGGCCGATCATGCAGACTGTGTGGGGACTCACCTTGCGGAGGGGGCCTCATCTTGAGGAGGGTGCCTCAACTGAGCCGAAAATGCGGCGCACCTATGCGGCGCAGTTAGTGTGGCGCGGAACGGTGTTGCCGCTGCGAGGCTCCACTAGCATCCCCCCCTCCCCGACGCTCGCGAAACAGAGGGGCTCATGACAGGCCCCCGATCTCCGTAGGCCCCTGGGCTTCAGCCCAGGTCAGCCCGTGCATTAAGGCGGCCCTACCCACAGGAGCAATTTGGGGTGAAGTGTCTTGCCCAGGGACCCAACGACATACTGACTGCAGTGTGGTTTTGAACCTGTGCTGCCCTGATCCGAACACCAACACACTAACCCACTGCGTCACACGCCTCCCGTGACATGGGACAGATCATGTGACGTGTGTGTGTGTGTGTGTGTGTGTGTGTGTGTGTGTGTGTGTGTGTGTGTGTGTGTGTGTGTGTGTGTGTGTGTGTGTGTGTGTGTGATGGCTGGGTTTCAGAGCTCCTGAAGGCGGATCGGGCACAGGTTCTTTCTTTGTATACATTTCCTTACTTTTTACTAGAAACACCTGTATCTGCTGGATTGACGATGCTACAGATGTTGTTCGTAGGAACCATTGTGTGTGGCCAGGGGGAAATGATTGAGGAAGCCAATGATCTCCACCTTGAACACGCGTGTTCTCCACAGAGACAAATGCACACTCACATGTTGTGAAAACAATTTTAGCAAACCGAACCCCTGCAGGGGGGTCTGGGGGAGGAAGTTGTATTTTTTATTTTAGCATTTAAACTATGCATTCAGTTTTCATCAATTTTTCTTTTTAAAGTTCTATGCCTGCGCCCTTCTGCTGTCAAGCGGGAGCCATGTTTTGTTTTACATTGTCTATTAAAAGTTTACTAACATGTCCAAATTGCACATCTTGACACTAAACCAGTGTTTTGGTTTAGGCCTATTACATTTCTTTGTGCTCGCAATTTTTCAGAACATTTATAAGTTATACTTTTCCCCAGGGTGTCCCCAGCGTAAATGACGCCTATGTACGGAGCCCCCTAGTGGACATGGAGAAGAAAAAAAAATTATTTGAAAAAAAAATGTTTTGGGAGATATCGCAAAACCTTTGCGAGATATCGCAAAACTTTTCATTTAGCTCAATGTACCTGGTCAGTTCAGCTGCTACGGCAACACAGAAACCACAACAATGGAGCGGTTCATCGATTTTACTTTGAGCTTGGCCTTAAATATAAAGATATAACATCAGTGCTTGGCAATAGGCACGGGTTTCACACATAGACTGTATATATAAAGGGTTTCATATAAGTGAAGGCACCTCAAGAGAACACTCAGAGCGAGGGGACATGCACGTCCCTCTGAGCTGAGTTATTGACAGATTCGAATTTCACGGATCAATAACTCATGAACATAACGTTGTAAAAATACAAACAACATGACTTTACAAGCATAGCAAGGTAGACAACGAGCTACAGTGTCGTTTTTATCAGAACAGTTCGATACGCGCCGTCATCCTAGCTAAACATCAAGAATTGGTCACAATCTGCAGCTTGAGGAGGGAGAGGAGTGCGTCTACAAACTGCAACGGGGTTTTGCGAGATCTGGCAAAAGTATTGCGAGATCTCGCAAAAGGTTTTGCACATTTTTTTTTTTTTTCTTCTTCTCCATGTCCCCGAGGGGGCTCCGTACCTATGGATATGCAACGCATGGGATATAATCATAATATATTATTCACAAGATCTTCTGACCACAAACAGTTGAATTGAATTGCACTTGGCTAAATGACCACTAAGCTGCCCTTTTCGAGTTAGTTGTGTGTTATAATATAACAGTATAGGATATTTTAATGTATATATGTTATCATTTTAAATCTGTCTCTTTGTGCAGTCCAGTCCACCACCATGTGTGTTTCATTGTTTTAAAATGTATGCAGTTAAAATCCAGAGGGCAGCTTAATGTCCATGCTGCCTTCACGTAACCTCGGGGTTTTTGGTTCCAACGTGTGTAATAACGACACCGTAGTGCGGCGGTAGTAGAAACCCACAGTTCATAACATTATTTTTTATTTTGTTTAACTATTGTAGTCTTTCTATTCATGTAGTTAAGAAATGTCATTATAGGGGAACTTGTTAACTTTGTCAGACACAGGTGGTTGAACGAATCGGCCTGTGTTAAATGATAAGTATCGCGTTGTTCTGCTTTATTTCAATGTATTTATTGGTTGAATGAGTGCTGTGTATCGTGAAGCATGTAGCGTTTTTACGTCTGAAAGCTTTGACAAAAACTGTTTTAAATTCAAATAGTAAAAGTGAGATCTGTGAATTGTGAGGTTATGGGCAGCAATTGAATGCATCGCTGCGTGGTAAGAACGGGCGGTGCTGCTGCAGCACAGGTACACACTTTGCTTCCTGAACACAGCCAAAGCGGCCTTTTTCACCACTCCTGGATCCAAAAAATCTTACAATTTTAAACAAATCCGCAGCCATGGCGGAGGAGGCTGACAAGGTAGAGACCGCGGACAGCGAGCAAGAAGAGGAAGTGGAGGCTCAGTACGAAGTGGAGCGGATCATCGACATGCGGGTGGAAGAGGTAAAGCTAGCTAAGCTAACTAGCTAACAACATGGTGGCATTGCTATATTCTCCACTCCTGCTGTGCATAGCTCACCTACAACAATATGCAGACACATATTGTTACTTTAACACCTGTCTGCAGTGTATTTCAAGTTCATTTTGATGCATGAAATGGCATTTTCGTGCACATATAGCATCGGGCTTTTTAGCACAACTTCTCCCTTGAGGAGAGCGGACATCGCTCTCCTCCAAGGACGGCCGCCCTGCAAGCTTGCAGTTCTTTTTTATATCTTATGCACATGCATAGCTAAATAAAAACAATTCCCCAGAGTATTGCCGATTTTGTTGTTCATTAAACATATTGCATAGGGAGTTTTCACAGCGGTAAGCACTATAAATTAGCCTAATTCCTGATGTGTATTTACTAACGGCTGCTGACGTTACGCCGTTATTGGCATGACAACAGATCACTAACGTGTGTTTTGAAAGAGAAATGCATCAATGCATGATAATGAACAACACACAGTGGTGTAAAGTAACTAAGTCGATTTACTCAAGTACTATACATAAATGCAATTTTGAGGTACTAAGATGAATATTGGCATGTATTTATTCTTATCATTCAATTATTCTGAAATGGACCAATCTGCAGAATGAGTACTTTTACTTTAAATATATTTTGATACTTTTCTACATTTGGATTGCTTGTAATTTGTATCCCTACTCTCTGGTACTTTTACTTTGGCCTAAGTACTTTTACCACCTAGGCATGTATTATCTTAACATTATGATATTTTATAGAATAATTAAAAAAACAAGTTACTTTTAATAATAAAAGAACACACATTAACCATGGGACAGGTGTTTTATTTTTTCATATTTAATAATAAAGTTAATTGTATAAACCGCTAGAAAGTGCTTCCCAAAAGAAACATTTAAAACACAGAATGAACACGTTTTTATTTAAATGTTTGCATTAGGTTTACAAAGCAACTTGTTCACACTTAAATATAATATATACTCCCAGTGATTAAAAGTTGATGTTTTTCTTACAAACTTTAAAGGATTCTTCACGGTCAACTTGTTTTATTTACGGTCATTTAAACGTTTTCCCCATCTTTCAACACACTCAAATTCCTTTATGAGATTTACAAATAAACATAAGTGTATTCATGCTTGAGGAACATTGTTATTCTGGAATGATTTCACTTAACTGAGCTCTTTCCTATTGTTTTTTTATTTAGTTTTTGCATTTTCATGACGAGAATCAGGAATAAGCAAAGTGTTGATTCAGTAGCAGCTAAATTGTTGTATCCAACTGAACAAAAACTGTATTCATGTTTCTGTCAAAAAATGTACTGTTAAATTCAGTTTCCACATCTCAAGAGTAAGCTATTTTTAAACCTGTAACACATTCACAGTGGCAACAAATAAACAAATCTCCAGCTGCAGAGCCATCCTCACTGAACCATTTATCATTATAAAACTTTAATTATGCAGCATCACTTCAAACACTGACTTAACGCATTTCTTGATCGATTTAAATACACATGAAATTGATGTTTAACAACATATCGTACAGGAGAAACCCATTTTGGCCAAATAGCTGGAGAAAGTGAAAGGAATCATGCTCTGATTTGCATTGTAACCACATAATAAGAACCACAAATTGAAGGCGAATTACCTCAATGACAGATTAAAGGGACTGCTATGTAGGGAGACTTGAGGGACTACTAGAATCTGCTAAATGAGGATCACATGGTCATGGAGGTGGTGGAGCTAATAGGATCCCTAGTGAGTTATTAACACACTTGGCTTAGTGCTGGTCTCCAATTTTTAAAGAGGCTTTTTAGAGCCTCAAGGGGTTTGCGCCACCTGTGTAGAAAGGCTCACAAAAACGGAGGAGAGTGAAAACAAACACATTTAGGAAGTAAGCCTTGCCTGCTGGCAGCTCTACATGAAGATGCAGCCATTAAAACAGACACTTTATGTACTGGTGCAGCGATGCACAACATGGGAGCCCAATGTCATGGATTAGAGTTATAAAGGGCTATACACTAACTGTTTGTGGGTGAAGAAGGTGCACCAAAGCAGACATACTTATCTATGTGTGAAGTAAGGGGGAAGAGGAAACCTATGCATGTTTACATAATAAATGGAACACAATATCTAAAGTCAGTGCTAAGATAATCAATATGATAACTGCACGAATTTGCTATATCAGAGAAAGATTGTTCCTTCAAAGACATGTTTTACCGATTAGTTTTTGGGACATGTCTTTAAATCCATGAGAGATTAAGAACGTTGTTTCACTTAATTACTTTTACTCTTTCTCATTTGATGTATGTTATAGCCTCAGTATTAATTTTGCAGCCCTTCAACTAACCCACCCCCTTTATGAAGACATTGTCCCGGCTAAATAGAAAAATTATTTAAAAATCTTAACGTAAATCGAGATTATTCTTGTTTGTCAAACAAATACTATAACTAGGAGACTTCCTCTGGTTACTCCACAATAAAAGCCATGTTGTTGCACACTTTTTCTCTCTTTTCTTTGATCTCTTGATGGTTGCACTTAATGTTGTCTTTTTAGCCTTTAAAATCTTACTGTTCCACTTTTTCTGCCCAATGAACACTTGTTGACACTGTTATGAAAACTAAAAATGAATGAGTAAAATAAAAATGTCCTCCCTCAAAATACTCAGTTAAAAATGGTATTTAGCTTGTCTGCAATGTTTATCACAGGAAGCCATCATCAGATTAGCTGGTAAACTACTCGGTAGATACATTCTGGCAGCTACCAGCCACCCTGTCAGGTTGATGTTGATTGAATGCTGGAGATTCATATCCCTCTCTTTCTGTTTTCAGGGCGAAGTGCTCTACAGAGTCCGCTGGAAGAACTACTGCTCGGACGATGACACTTGGGAGCCAGAGGCCCACTTGGAGGACTGTCGTGAGGTCCTCTTGGCTTTTAAGAAGAACATGGCTGAGATCAAGATCAAGAAAGAGGCAGAAGCCAAGAAGCCCCCGGTACGTCTAAGTGACTGTCTGCTAAACAGAGTATCACTGATACTATATTCACTGTATTAATAAGACAGGCGTTAGAAACAGCATTTAAGCAATACGGTATTACCCCTAATTACTGATTATGGCTTGTTGGCATGACCAACTGAGATAGATTGTTGAACTCCCCACTGCCAAGAAATGTGTCCAAAACACATACGTAGATATTTATATACCAAATATCTGAGCGAGAATAGATATATAGCTATCCTTTTCAGAAAAACACTGGGTTTTAACCCTTGTGTTGTGTTCCAAAGCTGTTACCGTTCATGGTGTTCGCGGATCAATTTTGACCCATGATTTATCTCAGTCCAAAACACACAAAAATAATTACTATCATCCAATATTGTTTGAACTACATCATAACTAACTTATAATGCATAACCTTACAATCCTGTTGTAATTTAATGTTATGTCCCCAAAACACATTACACCACATATTGCCCATGTGCATGTGTGTGTTCAAGTGTTAGTGTACATATACTTTGAGAAAGGTGGAGGGGCAGAGGGAGGGGAGACCTGGTGCATGTTGCGAAAAATGATTGTTCCAGTGGATGAAGGGGGTGTGGTGTCTAAAGTCAAAGATGAATCTTGATTGGGCCAAATTTGACCTCGAGTCACCCCCAACAATGCTGCTGGGTCTTCCCAGACCCGAACACCAAATTATACGCTTTTTTTTTTTAGAGACCTTCAGACTTGGCTAAAATGGTAAAAATCAGTTTTGTAGTGTTTAAATAGCTGTTGTGGGGGATATCATGAAGCCTTGTTCCGATAACAAACAAAAAACTAGAGCGTAGTTATTATATCATTTTAAGTTGAAACGGGTCACGGGAGACCCGAACACAACAAAAGGATTAAGTTCACTAAGAAGATTATCTGAGAAATGATCAGAGAGTAGACCGTTAGACTTGTGGAGCCCTTTGAAGATTTCAGCCGCTAGTATTTTTTAAATTCATGTTGCCTAAGCTAGACAGCCAAATATAATATCTAAATCTTATTGTGCTTTATCTGTCCTTCTAATAGAAACCTCTGCCTTCAAAGAGCGAATTGTTCGATGCAAACTCAGACATCGACAGTGACAAAGACCGTCCCACAGAGGCACCCGTCAAGAAGAAGAAAAAGATAAGGGTACAGGAAGAAGAAGAAGAAGAAGAAGAACTAAAAGAGGAACTACCTCCAAAGGAGAAGAAGAAGAAGAAGAAAGAGAAACGGAAGGAGCAGTTGAGGCCGATCCCGGCACCAGACACCGACAAAGAGGAAGAAGAAGAAGGAGAGAAAGCCCCGACTCCATCCTCTCCTGCAAAGGAGAAAAAGCCTGATTTGAAAAAGCGTCTGGTTGAATCTGAAGATGAGGACGATGAGCCTGTTCCCTCCAAAAAACACAAGAAGGAGAAGGGAAAAGAGGGAGGGAAACAAAAGAAGGACAAGGTAGAGGAGGGGAAGAAGAGGAAAGGGAAGAAGGACAGGAAGGTGGAAACCTCTGAAGATGAGGCCGCTGCACCGCTGGAGGAGAACCAGAGCGACGGCCCATCAGAGTCCCAGATGGACGACAATGCCTCAACGGATACCGTGACAAAGCCGGCAGAAAAAGCCCGCGTTGACGACAAGTCCAAACTTACCAAGGGGAGGCTGGAGGTGAAGCTGCAGGGCATTAAAGACCTCATCCACGAGAAAAGGAGCAAAAAGCCAGACGCCGCTCAGAAAGAAAGCAGCCTCCAAAAACTGAAGAGCCTCACCTCGAAAGTGAAAGAGGACACCGCTCTGCACTCGGACTCTAGCGATAGCTCCACCCTTCACAAGAAAGCCAAGAGCAAAGGGCAGGAGATCACGCCCGCACCCCCCAAAGCCCCGTCTTCCTCCACATCCTCATCGTCCTCCTCTTCCTCGGTCACACCCGCAGTCGGCCTCAAGTCGAGGGAGGAGGAGGTGGCGGCGGCTAAAGAGGAGCCGTTGGGAGCGAAGGACGCTGCAGGCTCCACTAATCTGTTTGAGAAGTTCCTGTTAAACTGCGAGGCCAAAGACCGCGCCCCCCGCAGGCAGCCCGGGCATCAGACCGCCCCAGAGAAGACCAGCAGCAAACCCACAAAGGTGAAGTCTCTCCCTCTCTCTCTCAAATGGGTTGCATGTTTAATTTGACCAAAGTGCATACACACTTTATCTAATTAACATTTCTGGAAGGTAACATTAAGCCACACATGGAAAATGGAGATTTTCACATCATACATGCTTTTAAGTTCTTTGAAAATTGTCTATTGATAAAAGTTGTATAAATGATTGATTTAGGTAATGAGATGTAACATCACTGCTTGCGTCCTGGGCCTTTATCCTTCATGAAGCTTTCTTAAACATGTAATAATACGCACATTTTGCCGGACGTAGCAACAGAAAGTGCATAAAATGCCTCTGTTCGAAAAACGATATAGTAAAAGTGAATCATTTGGAAGTCAGGAGAGGACCACATTCATATTTTTTTCAGAATAAGCAATACCCTTAGTTGTCATAATTCTGTCAAATGTTTGAACTTCTCATTTACCTTAGTTACCATTCATGTTTGCGCTGTTCTTGCTACTCCGGTGAGTTTACCTCCAAGAACTACAAGCTGTTAACATTGTATTTTCCCCACTTCTAGCTAATAGGAAAGATTGAGAAGATCCCCAAGGCAACCAAAGAGTCTCCTGCTCAGAAAGCAGAGTCCGAGAAGACGGAGAAGAACAAGCAATCGGAGGGTATGCATGACACCGGCACAAAAAAAGACATTTCGTTTTTTATGTCTTGTTTTTTGTGTAAATGCCTTTTGAGGCACTTTGAAGCCCAAGAAATATGACGACTTGTCTGCTGTCCTTTAGCCTCCAGACCTGGCCAGAGCTTTGGCTTCAGCCTGGACAGCGAGGAGAGGGAAGCAGAGGACACTCCAGCAAAGCAGAAGCCTGGAGAAGATTCCCGGGAGAGGAAGGAGAGATCAGAGGAGGCACAGCGGCCCGGCTGGGAGAGGAAGCCTCCTGCAGAGGACAGGAGGAAGAGGAGAGAGGACAGCGAGACCAGGCTCTTCATGGCATGTGACGACAATCAGGACTCCCAGGACCCACCGGGGGGCGCTGACAAATCTGGTATGCATCTGATTGGCCACTGAGAATGTGATCATTGCTGCTTACAAATATCCAATTGTTTTTTATTCATAATGAAACAACAATCTTGTAACTTTGATATGTCCATTTTCGGTTGACCTCAGAATTGAAATAATTCAGAGGTAGGATTTAAGTTGGACAAATGTATGACTTTTAACTTGAACATTTTTTTTTTTTACTTTAACCGAACCATCCAAAGCAAACTTGGACTGTAATACCAATGTCTTGTGAGCTATTTTGGAAGTAAAACGTTTATTATTTAAATCTCTTTATTTCCGAGAGCCTCCTCCTAAACACAGGGCACTTAAACTTGAAAGAACATGGACATTATAAGATGTTATCCTCTCCTGGAAACAACTTTATTTTTTCACCAAAAACTACATTTTACAAGATAACATTGACTTGCAAAACAATGAATCGTTCCATCCCTGCTACAAACACTAACTGAAGTTCGAAGCATATGTAAGGAAGATTTTCAGAGTTGCAGTTTGCAAAGTTTCAAGCTGCCAACTAATGAAGTATCTCTCTCTCTGCATTGTGTGTTTTAAAGACAAGGGCCAAGCCACTTTGAGTCTAGGAATGGACCTGAACCTGGACTGGATGACGCTGGATGACTTCCAGAAACATCTGAACGGAGACGACGAGATCCTGTCAGGTCCTCCATTATCACCCAGTGAGTATTTCCATTCACATCTCAGACACTGGCATTTGAGACGCTGCTGCTGCTATCTAGAAGCAGTCAAGGAGTTTTCAGGAACACATTTATTGAAGGCCAACCGTTGAATATGAACAGTTGAAGTTTCATTACATCTTCCGGCGCAGACTAAAAACTCATCTCTTTCGACTCCACTTTGAGCAATAAAATGACTAACAAAGCTTGTATACTATTAAAGGACTGGCTTATCTAAAGCCAGTTGAGTAGCACTTGAAATGTTTTGGCTCAATGAAAGCTGATGTACTTCAAGTTTGTTTCTTCCTGGTCAAATGCACTTACTGTAAGTTGCTTTGGATAAAAGCGTCAGCTAAATGCAATGTAATGTAAAATGAACTACAAACATAACAGGCCAACATTAAGAACTTCAACAAAAAAGTAATGCTTACATTCCTGCTTATAAAATCATTAAGTAACATTTTAAAAATACCATAACGGTTCTGGTCTGGCCTCATGTTTATTTTAAATTTTTAAAAGATGTTCATATAATTTTTTTTTTTTTTTCCACAATATGTATCTTTGACATCTTCAAATTCCATCTTGTCTCCGTCAGGTGAATTGCGGGAAGCTGTGAAGAGTGGAGATTACATGGCTGTAAAGTTGGCTCTTAATTCCAAAGAGGAGTACAATCTGGACCAGGAGGTATGTTCCTTCGCTTACAAAATGTTTTGTTTTTGTTCATCTTATAAAACAATCAGCTGACCAATCTGCGATTTAAAAAAAAATGTTGTGTTATTTATTTTATTTAGATATAGCTTCTTGATATTTCAAGACAAAACCACATTTAAAAAATGTTACAGCTAGCACCTTGGTGGCCCCCAGTATGTGTGTGAGTGTGTATGGAAGTGTGTGTGTAGAAAAAAAACAAATAAGGTCAAAGACTTGCTCGGCCATGTCATCACCGTACAAAATGTTGAACTTACGTTGAGTTGAACTACATTACATTTTGCTCAAATGGAAGCAAAGTTGTAGAACGGTTTCAGATCCATATCACACGAACAACGGTTGAACAAGAATTGCTTTTGTCCCATGTGCAATGTCCTCACGTGAGACATTTTTTACATTTTTGAGCACAAATCCTCCTATTCATTTTGACTAGAGTTGGATAGATTTTCCGGTTTTGCCGGCCCAATGCGGTGTCAGGCTACTGCTGACAAACCGTTAAAATTTACTGACAAGCTGAGGCGACTGTCAACATGAAGGTGAAATGTCAGTAGCGGTGGGAGAGGGTTAGATCAGCACATTGTGTTTGTTTACTAGTTTTATTTTAAGGTGACATGATACAGCCAAATTGAACTCGAAGAGAAAAAAAAGGCGCTGGATCACTGCGTCTTTGCGCGCCACCATCTTGGATCATCGCGTCAAAAGATGTTCTTTACGACATTGTTTCTGTCTCAGATAAAATCATGTATTTGTGATTTGACTACATTTGAAGACTTATGGAGACTCTTTGGAATATCTGAGGACACCCTAAAATAATTGTACACGTCAAATAGAAATGACTTCATACCGTCACAACTAAAGGATCTAAACAAATAACCCAAACGGCGCTTCTATGAAAAAAAATGTAAACAGTGCACCAAGGAATCTCTCTCTTCAACATTTCAAACCTCAGACTTAACGGTTTCATGTCTACTAATAATTGAATGCTTCAAGATATTCTCAATCACCAACTCCAAATCACCTTCACTTCTGCTACAAACCCAGGTAAGAGTGTGCCATTAAATGTTTTATCAAATTAAATATTTGACATATGTTGAGGGATATTTCAATATTGTGAATATTCTTTTATGTAGCCATTTAGTTTGATTACAATTTTGTTTTTTTTAAGCATGGAAAACTTTGTGGTGGTTAATAAAAGTTCAATTAAACATATCATGTTTTTTGATTACTTTCAACGTGAACTGTATTGTTGTAATATGGGCAGAAGATTATAAAAGCTAACAAGAATCTTCACCAAAGTAAATTGCCCATTGCTCTAATAACACGTGATGTTAGCAGCTAGTGGAGTTGTACATTGATAACTTGGACACTTTATTCGTTCAACATTATTAATTCATGATGATATGTACACATTAGAGACTGTTGTGTCATCTTTCCTTGCAGGTAACCCAACAATGGAAGAAGACACTGAAAACATGAAGTATTGGGACAAGATGATCTCTATGAAGCAGGTACTTACTGTATATGCTCTCAGATGTTTCATAATCATTAGCATAACACAACATGTGCAGCCAGCATGCACCAGTACTATCATTTAATCAACATTATATATATATATGTGTTTTTTTTACATCTTAAAATGGCTGAACACCATTCAATTGTTTTGCATCTGTACCTAGTCACCCATTTTTTTTATATTATACTGGAGGAAACTGCTATGCTAAGCCTAAAAGCTGTTCATAACATAAAAAATATGTTTTCTTTAAATGCAAGAATTCAATGTAGGTCTAGCGTCAGTGCCTATTCTGTTCACTTCATGTAGCATTTCATCCAACATGCCATGACTACATATACTTGGTTAGACATTTACAATATCAAAATGCTTGATCCAATAAAGCCATTAACTGTTCTCGAATGGGTCACATGTGGTTTTTGTACTGGAGACTTGAGAGGTGTCAAAGGGTCTTTTGTTACCGATGTTGGTCTAAAAGTGATGTGTGGCCATCACATTGACTTGTGTTTGAATGAGCCTGGATCTTGGTGGGGCATAGCCAAGGTGCTTATGCGTTAAAAAGCATTTGAAAATGTGCAAAGAATGTTTAAAAGACGGTACCAAAAACGAGTTGCCTGACTTTCAAACCTATGAAGAGCCAAAATTCAAACTAAAATATACGTTTATTTTATTTATCCCACATTGAATGGGTCTGTGCTTTAGGTTCACTCTGTAAATTATACATGGAATCTGATTTGGCAATGAGTCTTACATATACTTGTTCTCTTGCAGGCTTGTACTATTGGTGAGGCGAGGTCATTTGAAGGCGAGAGGAGCTTGATTGAAGAGAGAAGTTCGGGTGATGCTCTTAGGTTGACTTCTGACCTTGACAGTGCCAGAAATTACGAGGGTACTCAAAGAGTAAAAGAGAATTCCCCACAAGGTATGGAGGTAGAAAGAATGCCAAGCTGTTCTGCCAGTATAAATGCTGAGCAAGTGACATTCAGGGAACATGAACTGGTCCCAAATGGTGAAAAGGATATAACGGAATCAAAAAGTGCTGCTTCTGATTCTGCTGCCAAGCAGGAAAGTCAAGGAAAGGAAGACCAGAAGCAAACACAGGAAGACGAGATGTCAGAGGACGCAAATGGTTGTTTTACAAGTAAAATGAGTTTGAACTTTGCTCATTCAGATAACACAAATGCAGAAGGGATGCTTACAAGAAACGATGACAATACAGAACAAAATGGCATTGCCCCTGAGGACTCAAATGGCTCAAGTGATGAGGCAGAGGCAGGTCAGACAGATGGTAAAGATACATTTCGGTCAAGCACAAAGGAGATTCGTAAAAGGCGACCATGGCGTCGCAGAAGATATGTGGAGAGAAAACAACCAGCACGATCCAGTAAGAGAGTTATTCAGTTCACTCCTGCTGTGGATGAGGAAAAAAAAGAGCCGGGTAAAAAGCACTTCTGTTTATATTGCAAAATCGCTTATACCCAACTTGCAAAGCACTTGGAAAGAAGGCATGCAGAGGAAACAGATGTTACCCATGCAATACACTTTCCCAAAGGTTCCAGAGTTAGACAGAGTCTACTTGACCAGATTCGAAATAAAGGAGATTATGAACATAATTGCCAAGTTCTCAAAAGTGGCGAAGGGGAAATTGTCACCAAGAAACAGGTTAAAAATCCCAGCATATCAGTACGTGACTTCCTTCCTTGCCAGCACTGCTTTGCTTTTTATCGCAAAACAGATTTATGGAGGCATGAGCGGTCATGTAAGGCCAGAAAGGGAGATCAGAAATCTTCTGATAAAACTAAGAAAAGCAGAGTCCATAGTGCTGCATCCCGCCTGCTTCCAATGTCAGAGTTCTTAATTGGTGGTTGCGAGGAAATCATCCACATCATGCATCAAGATGACATTTCAAGGCATGTTAGAAACGATCCCCTTATTTGTAAATATGGAAATGCATTGTCTGCCAAGTATGACCATGACAAGTCTCAGTTTGCTTATATTGCACAAAAGATGAGGGAATTAGGTAGATTTGTGGTCGCTGTAAATGAGCTTGATGGCAGCGTAAAGTACCTGCATGAAATATGCCTTCCATCCAGATTTGGATTAGCCATTGAAGGGGCCAAAAAACTAAGTGGCTTTGACCCCAGTTCCAGTAAGTTTAAAACAATTTCCCTCGTCTCCAAGATTCGCTACTCTCTGAAACGTGCTGCAGAAATAGCTTTTGGGGAAAGCCGCATGACAGAGGACAGTGAAACAGAAACTGAAGTAAGAAAGTTCATACAACTTCTCGATACAAAGTGGAGTGAGTGTTTTTCTCGCAAAGCTCTTGCATTATCCCAAAAGCAAGACGTTAAGAAAGTGGAAGTAGACAAATCAACTGTGACGGAAGATCTGATGAAACTCCACACGTTTATCACGGGGGAAGAAGAAGAAGCAAGGAAGGAGCTGAAAGAAAGTCCTAATTTGTCAACTTGGAAAAAGCTCAGCGAGGCCACCCTTGCAGATGTGTGTTTGTTCAACAGAGGACGGGTAGGAAATATTGGTAGATTGCTTTTGCAAAGTTACGATAAGAAGAGTTGTGGAACATTTATGCCCTCTGCAGATCAAATTAGAAAAAGCACTAAATTGGAGCTGGACCTTGGTAGCAGTTTCACCAGATTAGAACTAGAAGGTCAGTTCGGGAGGAACATGCTGGTTCTGCTCACGGAGAAAATGGTTTCATCAATCGATTTACTCGTTGAAAATAGAGAACAAGCGGGCGTGTCAAAAATGAACCCATACCTGTTTGCACGGACTGAAGGTCCGTCCTTCATCAGAGCATTGGATTGTTTCCGAAGGTCTGCAATGGAATGTGGAGTAAAAAACCCTGAAGCCCTTCTGTCCTCATCATTAAGAGAGCAAATTGCCCTTTGCTGGCAGCTCATGAGCCTGAGTGAACACGAAGTGGATCAAGTATCCAAGATGTTGGGAAGCAGTAGCCAGGAGTGTTACAGTCTCTCAAAAAATGCATTACTACTGGAGGAAATGAGCCAACAGCTTCTCAAAATGGATCGAACGCTTCCATCAAGTCCACCTACCAATGCAAGTGACGGTGAGTACCTTTTGCATTAATGTGTTCTTTGATTTTCAAGGGCTCAAAGTATTGGTGTTCCAATCTGTATTTAACCTACTACACTGTATTTATCAGTAGATTGACCTGTGATCACTTCCAGAACTTGACAGTTAATTCGTGAACAACAATTGACAGTCTTTACTTTTCATAGCTTAACTGCCTTTTTTGTTTTAGTTTTTTAACTAGAAGCCTTCGCTTTTTCTTTTTTGAACCACCAAATCACCTTTCCTTTGGCCTCTGCATTACGTTTCTAACAAACAGGGTAAAACAATGTTGGCTAAAAGCTAGTCAGTCGCCTTAAGGTTAGAAAGTAGGCCACAGTTTGATCAAATGTTTTGCAGATTGCCTAGGAAGACATTGAAAGTAAGCCACCGCAGAGGGTCCATCTTGTCAGAAGCTTTTCTGCTCGGAGTTAAAATGATTTAAACTAGGGCGCTCAGACTCTGAGGTGCATAAGAAAACAAGACACCCCACGCTGCTAAAAAGCACTCTAACAAATACTCCAGAACAATCAACTTCAATCATACAAACAATAGCCAATTAAACAAAATCTTCCATTTTCTAAGATCAGGAATGAACGGTCAAGCTCTTGAGTCTATCACTTCAAATGTAGAGACTAATGCATTCTTTATTTCCTTTGTTTAACCATGATACACTTTATCTTTTTAGGAACTGTAGAGAAGCCTGCCTTAAAGAGAAGACCCTGGAGTGAGTGGGAGCAGGCCGCAGTGAAGCGTTACTTGGGTGAATTTATCACAGAGTTAAAGGTTCCAGGCAAAAAAGAGTGCAATGCTTGCATAGCTGCTGAACCAGATCTTTGTGGGAGATCTTGGACCGACGTCAAAAACTACGTACACAACACACTACAGACAATACGGAGGAGAAGTACCCACCATAAATCTGACGGGAGTTTAACTGAGAGTTCAAAAGGTGGAGTCCAAAACACAGAGAAAGATTTGGAAGACTCGAACGTTGTGTCTAATTTGACAACAGTGAATCTAGATCATCTGACTGAAAGCGGTTGTATGACAATGGCTCCAACCAATTTCTCCCAGGAGATGACTTCAACGTATGCTTCCTTATGTTCTACTAGTGCAGACATGAACCTTACAAGTCAACAGTTGATTTCAACTTTCACACCATTAAACGCTACTGATACACAAGTGGTTCCTACATTTACTCCACACAACAAAACAAATGCACTAATGCCTCCTGCATACACATCGGAGAACAACATCATAATGCCGTTGTCCCCTTCTTATACACAGAATGCCACAAGTATGTCAGCATCTTCTGTGTATACACCACAGGACAATACAGGTTCAACCATGATTCCTCATTTTAGCACCTTTACTGTCCCCAGCACTTCAATGGTTCCTACATTCACGCCATTGAACACAATTGCACCCATGGCCACTGCTTTCTCACCAATAAATGACAGAAATAGGCCAATTGTTTCTTCTTTCACACCTTTGAACCATGTCAGTACACCTGGGTACCCCACAGGATCACCACCTAGGGCTCCTACAACTGCTCAGGTTGTCCCAACAGTCCATAGAACGGGTGTTTCTGACAGAACACCAGTTGGACAAGAAAGTGGGTCAAGTGCAGGAGGACAAGTCAGTCCAGCTGACAAGCCTCCAAAGAGAAACAAGAGGTTGTGGAGCAAGGAGGAGCAGGATGCTGTGAGGCATCAGATGGGAGACTTCTGTACACTTGTGAAAGTGCCAGGCAAAAAGGATTGTGATGCATGTTTAGCTGCCGAACCTGCCTTAAACAGCAGAACATGGAGGGATGTCAAGTATTTTGTACATAACTCAATTCAGTCATTTAAAAGAAGAGGGCATGTTGTGGCCTGCAAACCAAGTGAAGGACAGGAACCAGAGACACAAAATAATCCACACACGGAGTGGGATGGTCCTGTGTATATGTCCCTGTAAATATTTCAAATGGACTTCCAAAAAAAACAACTAAGTGATTTTAGAGGCGTGCGAGGGCTGTAGCTTTTACCTTAATAATTCAGCAGTGAATTGGTGTCTGCCCTGCCTTTCTTTTAGTCACATTTTTGTTTAAAGTTCAAAGTATTCAGAATCATGTCCATTGGTACTGTTGCATGACTATACGCTAAATGGGTCTAACTAAGGACGTTTGTACTGTAGCTTTGGCTTTAGAAAAAGGCTGATGGTAATGTTTTGATATGGTTAGATTACATATGTGACACAGTCAATTATGTACCTCTGTCAAGTTGTCCAATCATCACGGGTTTGATCTCTGGAATGTGCTCTAATTTAGATGTGTGATCATCTAGTAAATGTAAACCTAATTTGTTCCAGGATTTGCCACCTGCAATTAGTCACTGGCTTTGGGATGAAGGAACTGTGGCACCTAAACACGCTATGATATGTGAAACTGAGCAAAGGTAGCCTCAGTGAGACATTTCCAGAGGGATTTTTACTCTTCTTTACGTCAATACCTACTGAAACACCTATCTTTCTGCTTGTACTGTTTTCAGTAGCGTTTTTATGGATTTTGATGATCATAAAACAAATTGAAAACCTACCAGCAGTATTTGCATCCAGTCCCTCCAACATGATAGATGTGGGTAGATTTGCTTTACATAATTCCCAAATGCCTGCCCCAAGTGTACCGTGTTCTTTCTTTAGCCAGTAGCCTATATTGTAGATGGCCCCTGATAGCCTGCAGCAGTAATCGCATACCTTCCCTGCTGATGTTAGAGAATTAGGAGCTCCATGTGTATACCTCTCACCTAATCATGAATCTTGTTAATAATGTTTTTTCATGTTTTTAGTTTTGTTGTATGTTTATTAATAAGCTGCTGTAAGCTTTGGTTGTTGTATTTTTGTATCACTACAGCAACGGTGCGGAACATTTGAGTATTTTATCATACTTCGTATACTCTGATTTGAGGTTTATACACTACATTTGTCTAAGATGTATTACTTCCTTTTAAGCTTTTACTATCTGGATATTGATATCTAGTAGCCAAAATCAGATTGCCTTAAATAAATGTATAACCAGAATAAAAATGAGACAATTTAAAAAAACAACTTTGATTCCCAATGGATAACATTAAAGGTCAAGTAAATTAATATAGTCGTTATCACCTTTGACTGAAAGACGGTGTTTTATTTGCCCACAAAATACACATTTAATTTTTAAGCTGAACTTTGTTCCTGTCAAACACGTACCATGTAGTAGGTTTGAAGCAGAATACTGAACACAGGTTCAACCTGAAATCCACATTGTCAATAGCAGATTGCTGGTCACAAGCCACATTTCAGTTTAAATCATTGTCACTGTAGTGTTTATTTGCCATTTAAAGGTTTAAATCTGATGTTTGGTCTGGTCAGTCGTGTCTGTCCTTATTAGGACACCAGAAAAGAACATGCCTTCTGCAGTCTTTCTTAAAAATGTCTTTGTGATCAGGAAGCTAAAGTTATGGTTTAGACTTTCAGATTGCACCAAGGCTGTTTGTGTGATTCTGAATACCAACTGTAGTGAATATGTTTTAGAGTAACCATTTTTTTTTACCCAAAGCCCTGAGTCAGACAAACAAAACCTTGACTGAGAGCCCTATCATGTGACCCGTGTTAGCTCATTCACACCAACGGCTAACATGTTTTCCTTGTATAGTTTTTGAAAGTTGCGGTATACAGTAGTGTCTACAGATGTTTAATTTTCATTCAGACGCTACACTTGCTGTTTGGTGTTGCAAAGCAACATTTCCCTGTATAGTTATAACTTCCTCTCATTGTCATTGTATGAATACACTGTGCGTTTTACTCTTCATCCTGTTGTAATTATGTTGCCTTCTCCTAATGCTTATGATCAAGTACTGTAAGGAACTTATAACCCCAGCTTGTACAATAAAATGCTTCTTGACTTAAACTTTAAAGAGTTTGTTATCAAAAAGACTATGTGTTCAAAAAACAAGTGTAAACATGCTATCATGCTAGTGAAAGGCAGGTATAATGTTTTGCCATCTTCATGATCTTGTTTAGTGTGCTAGCATTTGCCAGGATTCGTAGGACTTGTGTCTTGGTAAGTATGAACGTTTGTATAAAATGTTGTGCCAATCCAATGATGATAAATGTAAAGGAAATTATTGAATATTTGTACCTGCTTGTGATGCTAAAGGACAAGCCTTGATGACCTAAATCATTACAATTTATCCTCAGGGGACCTTTACTGTCGCTAATTAATTACGCTGCAATTCATCAAATAGTTGTCAAGAAATGTCATTAAGAAATTTGAGTACAAAAGTAAATAAAATCACACAAACATTTGCTGACCCAAGTTAAAGGGTCAGGGTTGTCACCTCAGGGAAAGAAGATTTCCCCCACCCCCGCGCGCGCGCTCCTGCAGTTGCTTCCCCTGTGTGTGTATAAGGGCATGCAAGTCAGGTTAGACTAGACTTAATTGCCTAACGAGATGAATGAAACGCGTGTGAATGTTTGTTTTCTTGTCTGTCGACCTCTCCAGAGAGTACCAGGCTGCTTGTTATTATTTATTTTTTAAATGGAATTTTTTAAAAGAAAAATAACTTTTTGAATGATTTTGATTATTTAAAATAACAATATCAGTGAAAAACCGTAACACTTATTTTACACTTTTTATGCACATTTGATCAAACTTGAATTTCCACCAAAGGATTAATGTAAAATTATTTAAAAACGGAAATTGATTTAGAATTTTATAAAGCAAATTTGACCCATTATGTCATGAATGTGAAAAGAAAAAAAGCCATAGTCTATTATAAATCTTAGATGGTGGTGAGTCTCCGTCCAAAACGAGATTAAGATTAAAATTGGGATATATTTATACCTCAAAATCCATCTCTTTTAGTTACATCTAAGTGATTCCCCCTCTCCAGCTGTTACACAATTGAAAACTTGCTAATTAAAAATCCACAGTTGCCGATTGCCCACATACGTCTGTGACATGTAGCTCTATATTTGTCTGTTGGTCCGCAGGATAGCAGCGGCATGTCTCTGAGCATGCTGGCAGCAGTGGGGGGGCAGGACGACATCCTCAGGCTGCTGATAAGGAAGGGGGTGAAGGTGAACGGACGACAGAAGAACGGCACCACAGCGCTGATGCACGCTGCTGAAAAGGTAACGGTGCATTTGACCTCAAATGAGAATGTTTCTATGAAGCTATCAAAGTCAACTTTATTGTCAATATTCCAGTTTGTGTGTACAGACAGAGAGATCGAAATACCGTTTCCCACAATCCCAAATATAAAAACAAATGTATCTAAAAATATGTGTGCAAATATTTATATATATATAACACAGAATCAAAGACACATTTTTACATGTGCGCACATTAAGACCTAAATAAAAACACAACAGTCAATATATACAAAATAACAGTCACTTCAATATTTGAGAATGTGCATTGGTGCAGCTATATTTCATTTATAACTTTTCCATCCAGAACTGGAGGAGAATAAAGATTAGACTATCATTCATAAGTTGGCCAGAGACACAACTCCAAATGAATCATAATGCTGCCTCTTGTCCATAAGCCAAGGTTTTGATCTTCAGAAAGTGATGGAAGAACATGAATCTGATTTAGGGATAATCGCATTTATTTTTAAACTGTTGACTCAAAATACACACATGCGCACACAACAGCCAAACTTGCAGAATCATTTCATTACCCAAAAAAAGTTTTATTTTCATCTTCCCGAGCAGTTTTCACACATTTCAGAAAATGTGTTGGCGATCGTATTAACATCATCTGCCGTCATCACTTTTTGGGTGTTTTTTCACACTTTTTCTCCTTAATCTCTATCCTCTGTCAGAACTTTCTGACAACCGTTGCTATCCTGCTGGAGGCGGGCTCCTGCGTCAACGCTCAGACACTCAGTGGGGAGACGGCCCTGATGAAGGTAATGCTGCATTTCACAAATAAACACACACACACCTCAGAACAACTAAAACAACCCAAGTTGGACCGTTTACACCACACATCAGTCTCAAGCAACATCGACCACTATTTAAAAGTAATTTAAAAGCTTGAAAATATAATTCTTAAAATCTATTATATGCCTATAAAAGTCTTACATGTAATATAGGTCCTTTAGAAATGTCAATTGTTAAGCATACATAGTCGATTATTAATAGTATTATTACTGATTGCAATCAAAGTCTCAAAACCAGATTGATTGAAATGTGTTTACATGTAAGGTAAAGGTGATGAGACGAGAACAAGAATATTTGTGTTGTTCTTTACGTTTGTATTAATTTCTTTTCATACATAATGAAATAGTTTACGCCAATAATCCGTCCATACATTTTTTACAATAGAACATTTTTAAATTAAATAAATAAAAATAAAGACCAGAACAAGAATATTTCAGGCTCTTGTACTCAGTTATTATTTAGTGGTAAGATCTGTAAATGGGACACAGGCTGCTTCAGTAAATATTTCCTCTCCTTCACTGCAGGCTTGCAAAAGAGGGAACGCTGACGTAGTGCGCCTCCTGCTGGAGTACGGAGCGGACTGCAACATCATGTCCAAAACCAAGACCGCTGCCATGTACTTCGCCAAGCTGGGCAACAACCTGATGGTGTGCGACCTGATCAAGGACCACGTCAGCATGTGAGTCAAACATTAGAATACTGTAATGATTCCTGGTGTGTCACAAAGCACTATGTAAGATAATACACTATGTATTTTCCCCATAATGACCAAGTCGCTGCACATTATCCTGCTTATTACATGGCCACGTTCTCAACAAAGTAACCATATGACTCCCAATATTAATTTAAATGCTTTTATGGATTTAGAATTTTTTTTTATTGATTTAAAAAATACTTATATGTATTGGTTTAAATTGACATGCATCCACTAAGAAAAATAGTCCGTTGTTACCGTTTGAAAAACGTAGCAACGGCAGGAAGGCAGAGATTTTTTATTACAGATTTGAAAACATCGTTGCTTGCTTTAAAAGTAGCACAATTAATTATGTCAAACCTTGGAAAGTGTCTAGATATCCCTGCCCTACTGCCGAAGTAACTGGCAACTGAATATGTTTTGCCGTTTGATGTCCCCTAACTAGCAGCTGTTTTAAAGAGTACCTGACCTCCCTTTATATTAATAGAACAATAATGTCATTGTTAGCTAATGAATGTTTCCATGCTGAACAACGGCAACATGACAACGTTTCCATTGGTCCCTCTTCTTTAGAGAAGACCAGGAAATGATGGATACACGGATCGTGTTCAAATCAATAGGCACGCAATGACTCTAAATAATAATGATCACGCCACCAAACACACATTCAAACTAAAGGAACCAGCCTGTTTGGGAAATGTAAGAATTAGAAAGTACAGGTATTTGGGTTCAACATGTAAGAAGTAGAAAGTACAGGTGTTTGAGTTCAAGTAGTGGAGTAAAGTACTGACACCAGAAAAATGTACTTAAGTACAGTAACGCAGTATTTATACTTCACACCTCTGGCTTTACCAGGTACATTATGTTACAAATGAAATAGAATCCCTTCATTTTGGTGTGTTCATGATGTATTTTGTCCGTAAAGTGACGGTTTGTTTCTGTCTCTCAGGCTGGCCAGTGTAGCGGAGGACGCCATCAGAGCGTACTTTGAGTCTCGCCTGGTGCTGCTGGAGCCCGTCTTCCCTCTCGCCTGCCACCGGCTCTGTGAGGGGCCCGACTTCTCGCTGGAGTTCGGCTTCAAGTCACAGCCACAACAAGAGGGTAAAACACACCCTTTCATTTGGAGGTTATAAAGTGATGTAAAAAGCAAACCACTACCTTCATTTTGAACTGATATTGCGTTTAAGATCAGGTTTTCAGAGAATTTAGAGTTGGTGTGTGTGATTTTTTTTTATTGTATATTATAGACCACACAATTGTGAATATTGATCTATGATTTCTTCTCAATAGGATAAGACGAGACATCATCTTATTGATTTAGCACCCATTTGACATATTCATTTCTATGCCTCTCTAGACCTCCATCTTTTTTATCCTTACTAAATGTTCCTCTCCCACAATACCTCTGTCCTTCTTCCCCTGCAGGCTCGGGCATCCTCCTCTTCATCTTCCACGCCAACTTCCTGAATGAGATCACGGCGCGGCTCTGCGGACCCTGCAGCGTTCACGCCGTCGTGCTCAACGACAAGTTCCAGCTGCCCATCTTCCTGGTACAGTAGCTGCAGGAGGATCAGAATGACTTACACCTGCACTAACACCTTAGAGCTTTGCATGCATTTAGTTCCCTGTTACTGTAAATTAATAGTTATCTTTCCACATTTCTTTATAGGATAGTCACTTCATCTACTCCTTCAGCCCGGCTCCAGGCATCAACAGACTCTTCATTCGTCTAGCAGAGGCGCCAACAGCCAAGGTGACACACATTCAGAGACACAACACAACACACACACACACACAATTTGAATCATGCTCATGAAACTGTCTGCTCTCTATAATTGTGTGACTGTAGTAATTACAGAATTGTTATGTACTCTCGAAAGCTGCAATAAAGTAAAAATGGTAGAAACAAGTGTCTGAAAGTGTGAGCTACGTTAGATTAGCGTTCTTGACCAATCAAAGTCCAGGACACGAGACAGAAGCTGTGTATTTAGCCAATTTTTGTGAAAATAGTGTATAGAGTGTAATGTCATAGAGAAGTGAATAATGCTCCAGCTGTTATTTGGAGTTTGTTTTATGGACATTGTATACATCATTGTTATTATGTATAATTCTTAGAGGCTAAAAAGGGCCAAGTCTTATTGGTATGAACCGTTTTTGTTAACTGTTTCTTATATCGTTCTTCTTTCTGCAGGTCAAGCTACTCATCTGCGCGTACAGAGTTCAGCTGCCATAACGCCCCCTCTGGTCACCAACACACACACACACACACACACACACACACACACACACACACACACACACACACACACACACACACACACACACACACACACACACACACACACACACACAGAGGAGGAGATCGTTGGGATCTCGTCACCGTGAAGTGAAATTAGAAGCTGGCTTTCCTCTGACGTCAGTGTCAATTCCCAAATTGATGACATTTGAATCCAGTCCGCACTACTGCTCCATCTTATCCAACACTGAGGATCTCCACAGTTCAAGTAGAGCTTGATAAAAATCCCGTCCATTTGTTGGTGGAATCATCGCTACTCGGTCAGAAACTCCCTCCTCTCTCTTTCGAGCAACTCCCCAAAAAAAGAAAGCCCCTCCGCGGGTCGTGCCTTTCCCAGAGTTCTACTTGATGTCAGCGTGGATATGATAGATGTGTGTGTTTGTATAACTAGCCTGTGTGCAGATTGAGAATGTTTGTGGGTGCTTCAAGAGGGGATTTCCCGTCACTTTTGTTTCCATTTTGTAACATTTTCAATGGTCCATGCTTTCCCACTAATGTTTTCACTTTACTAAGGACTTAATTCGGGATATTCACCTGTGGATCAGTGTTGCCCTTGCAGAGGGATTTATCAGTGTCAAAACTCTATAAAGATTTGTTTTTGCAGAAATAGAACTGCTTTATTCAACTCACATTTATTTGTACATTTCTACACCCAAATGTGGTTTTCATTTGATGTCATATTTGATGCCAGCCTTAATTTACAACAGCCGTTTGTTTCCCAGTATCCACGACCAGTTTTCCATCACATGCTATTATCACAAACACTGACTTACATTTCCTGATCAACACATAATTTATGTACATCCTTAAAATGGGTTTGATCCCCCTCTTCCAACCCAGTATCTCATTTGCAACCCTTTTCAACAGGTGAATCCCCCAGAATGAGGTGATAGAAGTGTTTTTTTTATGAATGAAGAAAGAGTCCTTTTGCCTTCCATGCACAGAGTTCCTGTTTTTATATGTTCTGGTTTGTACATACTTTATATAGATATATTCATATATACAGTTATTCAAATGTCATCTGATGACTGCTAATGTTTAGTTGCTTTTTGTATGTGCCCCTGTAGGAGAGGCTTAAGTTATTTAGTGCGTACAGTCAAACGCTATAAGGGCTAAACCTTAGATCAACCACCCTGCTAACAAAAGTTAGGAGGTTTTAATTGTTAGCAGCCTTTTAGTTTCCGATTATTTGAGACATTTTTACCAAGTGTTTCCATGCTAGATGGACACACTTGGACTCTGACGATCATTTTGTAAAAATTCGAACCTAAATGTGAGAATTCGTCTTATTTTGAGCAGTGTGATTTATGAACTCAGCTTAGGTCAGCATATTGTCTTTGAAAGATTTGAACAATGCTGTTAAACTGTGTCGGTGTTCTGTCTGTCTGCAGTGCTAAATGAACCACTGTTTTTGTCAGAAACACAAAACGGATGAGCCCTGTCGATGCTTTCCTTGATATCAAGAGTTTTCACCTTGTCTTGTCAAAATTAAAAACGTTAAGAAGAAATAAACCCATTTGTACTATTTTCCGTTTTTTACCAACCAACAGCTTGATGCCAACTTTGTACATCTTGGCCTCAGAGTTTATAGTCCATAGATTGAAATGGCGTGCGTCCTGTTCTGTGGTGTTGTCTCAATGAAAACTTTAAAAATGTAAGAAACATAACTACTGAAGTTACAGCTAGCAGAGACAATGTTGACACCTGTAATCAATGCTGTTTCAATAATGTAATGCAGATAAACATGTACGATTTTTTTATGTTTACCTTCTAGTATAAAAACTCTGAATGTATTATGAATAAAGGGCAGCCAGTCGACATACAGCACATCATCCAGGTGGCTATAGTTTGATACTTTAATACCCTAACTTTGTATCACTGCAACCTGTTTTTATACCTTTCTATTCATATTATTCTCATATATTTCTCTATAGAGGTGCCTACTTCGTGTTTACCCAACGTCACAGCTCAATGTAATATTAACAAGCATATGGCGGATGCTCCAGAAACCTGAGCTGTATAAGAAATAACAGCCATTCATCTGCCATTGTTATTGTTTTTTTGGTTTAAAGAAAAATTATCAATATGAAAGTGCATCATTTTCATTTTTTTCTGCACTTTAAACTGCTGTCCTCTGCTTTTGTATGCTTATTGATTTACCCAATGCATGGAAATGAATATAAGTCAGTGGACCCCGGGAAGAATAGCCAGTGCTCATGCTAGTGCTAATAGGGATCTTAATAAAGAAAAGACAGAAAGTTACTCGTGGGAGGAAAATCCATAACTAAACCTAAAGCTTTCAAACACACAATATAACATACAGGACTTGTAGCTGAGATAACACTTGTTAAACAATTGCTTGTTTAAAAGCGATGTGAACAGTTTTATGAGAACAAGTGGAGACAACCCTACTACTATTTTAGCCAATCCTCCATCACTCCTTAACATACTCAACCGTCTCGCTTTTAGAATATGCTGTACACATATTTTACTTCTACAAATATCCGGTTGTGAATGACCCTGCAAATGGACATGTAGCCTACTGTGTGTGTGAGAAAGGTCGATCAAAAATGTTGTTTGTACAGAATACTGCAGCCAGTCACTGCTTTAACTTAAAGGTGGGGTAGGTAAGTTTGAGAAACCGGCTCGAGATACACTTTTTGTTATATTCCATGGAATGCTCTTAACATCCCGATAGCAATGCCTTTGACAAAAAATCCATACAAAAATGTCATCTGTGGAAGCCGGCCCGGCTAAAGTAACTGGATGGTCTACCTGCCTGTCAGCCTTCCATCTGTGCACAAACTTATTTCGTGCCCTGATGTTCGTGTGTGTTGGAGGAGGGGCTCTGTAAGGAAGTGGCAGATTTTTTCCGGCTGTGTATTTTCAAATTCGAGCGCACTCGTGCTGGTTTCTCCAAAATGACCTACCCCACCTTCAAGAATGTGTTTTATCATGGGTTTATCCTAAGTAAAAACGTGTACATACATTTCAACACTGGTTTCTCTGCCTGCAACAATTCATCATGTGGTAGGGGAGAAGGGGGTACGTTGAGCCAGCGGGTAAATTGAACCACCCCCTGTAACCAGGCAACGCCTTATAGTTGTGACCAGAAATTATGCAAGCTCCTCCCATTTCTCATTGCCTGTGAAAGAGAGATGCTGGACTGGTAAGTAAACATTTTGACAAAAAAACGTTTTTTGCTTGTCAAAGTAAATGTTCTAGATGTCAGTTATATCGGCTGTCATGTCAAAAAAAATGTATCCAGGTTTAAACACATATATTGTATATGTTGATGTGTTGGCAGCGTATTTCACCATGTGAATCATTAAGCTAAAGATGACTCTGAATTTTAATGCTAGGCTATTTTTTCTAAAATGGTGGCTATGGGGTAAAGTGAACCATGGGCCTTGGGGTAAGTTGAGCCAGTTTTTCAATGGAGAAATGAATGAAAGTAGGCCAAGTTGATAATAAGAGCTCATTGTAGGCTACATTTAAAGTTGAATTTACCCTGTGTTTGATTGGTAAAATGTACGAAATTGTATCACCATTTGTACGATTACTTTTCCTTTTAACATGTTAAAAAAAAAATCAATCAATTCAATGGAAATTTATATTAAAAAGATTTGAAAAACTAAACTTGTATTTGGTTTATTATTTATTGTTTATAATTGCCTTTAAGATTTTTTGTAGGTATGCCCAGGTTTGAACAGGTATGCCCAGGTTTGAACAGTGGTACAATTTACCCCCTGACCTGGATCAATTTATCCCTAAGCCGGGGCAAGTTGAGCCACAAGACCACTTTATTTTTAGAAGTCATATTTTCACTGCCCTTGATCAAATATTAATTATTATCATTGCCATTGATAGGAGACATCCTGAATTATAGGTGTGTGCTTTCATTTTTACTA
>NW_011369951.1:10325518-10328403 GCF_000735185.1 Notothenia coriiceps | reverse complement strand
GTGTCATTTCTCCTTGCTTAGAGGACAGCATAACTAAAAAATGGTTCAATTTACCCCACTCTCCCCTAAGTATTTAATCCAGGTGGTAACACGCATGTGGGTAAAAATAGGAACAAATTAGAAGATGTACAGCATGTAACTTTTATGCACCTTTTGGAAAAGCTATCGCCCATTTAATCATATCTTTAGGATTATATATTATTTCAGGAAAAGCTGTCAAACCACTTTTATCACCAGGTCTGAAATATGAACTCTTACTTTATAAGAAAGAGCTGAGCTTCCGAATAAAATATGTAGGCTTACAATAAAAAAAAAGTAATAACATGGCCTTTCTTACTTATGTCGTTGTTTCTTTGTATGCCAATTTCACTTCTACTAACTGTCAGTCGTAATTTACTCCAATATAAATATCTGACAGCTTTAGTTACACAAAACTATACGGTTGGTGTTTCAATCCATGACATGCAGTTGATGTCACACACATTGTTTAGATATCTCAAAGGAACAGTCTACTCTACATCATAAGATATTCTTGGAGACTAAATACTGTACTGTTTAAAAGGTGCCAAGGAAGCACTTGAGTAAATACTTATTTGCTTTAACCTCCCTGCAAAAGTGTTGGCCTTGTATTTAAGATAAGATTCATATCATCTATTGCAGGAAATGTCTGTGCAGCAGTTGCAGCAGGACCACAAGATTAATACAAAACAAAACAAACCCAGTTCATATTCAAATATGACTAAACAATGTCCGGGTAAACATGCAATAAAGAGTACATATGTATAGGCTACATAAAGGGACAGTAAAGAGGCAGACAGATGTATTGAACAAGGGAAACGATACTGCGCGTTGCTGTGTTGCGCACATCAGCGCATGACATTAAATGAGGTCAGTGAACGCCTCACACATACAAACACACGCACCTAATTATTTCATGAATGCTATGTAGATCTATACTTTACGGCTGCGTGTAATAAAGGAACAGTCTGCATTACTTCCTTAATTGAGTTCCAGTGTCACAAACGTTGTACATGTTAGTTGCCTTTGCGCATGTGGGAACATTGAAGAGTCGGATATTTGTGCAGAAGATCTGGCAACCCGACTGTTATCAGGATAATCTGGAAATAAATCCCTCCAATCCTCCTCCTGCCATCAGTCTGGTGAGTTTGGATATATTTGTGGGGTTTAAGCAGCCTATAATGTGGGGTTGAAGAGATGGAAATAACCCCTGAAGTGAATCGATCTGCACGTTTCACTGATGCCGGACGGTACCTTGAACGCACCTGATCCGCCATATTAAAAACGTTATCACTACTTCTTCGGACTTTGTGCACAAAAACACCAAATTAACCCATCATAGTGTTTGTTTTGTATCAAGTGTAACCTGTTTTGCTCGGTCTACAGTGGTTATTTTAATAATAAAGGTATTTTAACATCCTTTGGCATCCCCCTTTTTCAACAGGGATTTATAATGATGCTTTTCAGGGATTATCAGTTATGTTATATATGTCGTTTTGGGTTTTCTCCTGCATGTCTGGATGAAATTACATAAGGAAAGACGATGTTTTACGGACAGAACTGAGAACATGAACTCTCTCAACCCGGATCCTTCCTGCTGATTGGACCAAGTGTACTTCAATGCAGCCTGTTTGAAAGAAAAAGGGATGTGAACCTTTTATTATCAAAGTATGCCATTTCCCAGCGGATATGGTGTCAGTTTACACGGGTTACATGATCTGTATCGATAAGGGTAAATCAGCTTAATGGAACAAACCCTCCTGATTGCCCCTCATGCGCATGCGTGACGAAAATAAAATTAAGGAATAGGAATGGATGACGTCGGAGAGGACATATTATGAGGGAGGTCTCACTCTGTGTTTAATTCCCCTTTCCATAAACGTGAGCATAATAAAGCATCATAAATTGTGTTTTTGGGAATAAATGTATTTAACTGCACTGATGAAAAGTATTCAGATATTTAATGGAAGTAAAGGTAGTAAAAAATGATTTGTAGAAAAACATTGGTGCTTGTAAAAAAACAACGTATTGGGAATATTTTAAAATACAAATATAAGTAGCCTCATAAAGGTAAAACTCGAATGTCAATTTTAGATAATATAATATATGTAATTGTATTCTAATTATTAATAAATTAGTGTGGCCAATTTTGGAGAAACCAGTTTGAGTGCGCTAGAATTTGAAAATACACAACCGGAAAAAATCTGCCACTTCCTTACAGAGCCCCTCCTCCAACACACACGAACGCGCACATGACCAATGAGGGCACGAGATAAGTTTGTGCACAGATAAGTAGGCCATCCAGTTATTTTAGCCGGGCCAGCTAAAATGATTGGTAGATGACGTTTTTTTATGGATTTTTTGTCAAAGCACTTAAGATATTCATTGCTATCGGGATGTTAAGAGCATTCCATGGAATATAACAAAAAGTGTATCTCGAGCCGGTTTCTCAAACGTACCTACCCCGCCTTTAAATGTTGTGGTATGGAGTTGTCTAGAGGAGAGGTGGGAATGTAGGGCAGGGCGTGGCGGAAGCTAGGAGTCTGAGGCCGGACGAGAGGGTAAGGCTGTAAGTAGGGAGGCGTCAGGCGTGGAAACCCTTGGGGGGTTCGAGAGCTTGAGGGAGGACGACTTTAGGAATGTGCGGGCGAAGAGGACTTGTAGAAGTTTAGTTGGGTTTTTGAATAGACAAGTTGCTTTCGGAACGGTTGTAATTGAAGTGAGAAGGCGGGGGGAGACGTTACACTTGTGAAGGTAAAGAACGTGGAAAAAATACAAACCAGGAATATACAAAGAACAATTCGCTGGAAAGGCCAAACTACTTTTCCGCGATATAGTTAATTCTCAATTATTATATATAATTAATA
>NW_011369951.1:10320102-10325473 GCF_000735185.1 Notothenia coriiceps | reverse complement strand
AGGGATTTGACTCTGCAGACCGTTCACATGCAGAAAGACCTTCATAACACACAAGGGGACGGGTGATAACCAGAAAAGCATGACATGGGACCTTTAAAATAATCGATCGATTTTTAAAATAAATATGTAATCTGTAATATTTGAGCTGTATCTCCCCTGTTCTCTGTGTTAATCTAAGCTAGGCTAAGCTAGGCTGTGTGCTCAGTGTGTTCCCCAAACTCCAACTACTCCCTTAAATCAACGATGTTTTTAAACTACTAAGAAGTCCTTCACCTCACTTTTTTAGTGAATATCCCCCAAAAGCAGACATTCCTCTGAGCTTTGTTGCAGAGGTTTTAACAGAAGTACAGGATATAAAGAGGCGGCCTGAAGCAAAGAGTGGGAAAACCCTGCTCGGAGAGGAAAGAGGATTTTTAGGGAAAAGTCTAAATGACGGCGGGGCCATGAATCCACTTTTCATGTCTCAAACAGAGGCTATAAAACACATCTATCACTTTGGATGTGACGTGTAAGTGAACAGAACTGTCTTGTTGCATATCCAGTAATGCTGCCAATTTGAAAAACTCCCACATTATGATTTCTCCTCATTAAGTCAATCTGGAGTCGTTCCTGCATCCCTCAGCAATATGAAACCCAAAAGCAGACATTTCATTTAGATGAAAACCTGCTCTCAGAGCAGCCTTCCTGACATATTTAAAGCGTGTTTGGCGAACATAATGAAATACTTGAAGGCTGTGTGTTGAGCAGCAGATAAAAGCCCGTTGTGTCCCGGTAGCTGAACGCAGAGAGGAAAGTTGTTGAGTCTGCCTGTGAGGTGAACTTCATGCACTTTGCTTGATCAGATTGTGCAGAGGCTTATATCAGCCTCCATGCATTCCTCATCTCATATTTACCCAACATGCAACTCCAGAACGCTCTTATCGCTTTGTGTTGCTTTTCTCTCACTTTCAGGGGCCTAAGCGTTGGGACTTTAGTATTCTGCCATTTACATGCACAGAAACATAGAGAACACACTACAGGGCATGGGACACACCCCAACAAGCACAATAGGGCCTCTTTAATAACACTTTCTACTGTACCAGCAATCTCCTGAAAAACGACCACATAAAAGACTTATTTGACAGAGTGGAGGAAAAGAGACAGCTTTTCAATACTCTAAAGAGGTGACGCGGTCGACTCAGAGGCGATTCATCCATTATGTCCGTCACTAAGGACTAAGGGAGGGGAACATATACACAGGGATAATGGAGAGAGATGGCACAAGTACACACATCATTTCCTCAAGTAGAAGTACAGATACTCGTGTTTAAAAATACTCTGGTGAAAGTAGAAGTACTGACTAAACTTCTTTCCTCAAGTCAAAGTAAAGAGGCTTTGAAATGTACTTCAGTAAAAAGTACCCATAACTAGCAGCTGTTTTAAAGAGTACCTGACCTCCCTTTATATTAATAGAACAATAATGTCATTGTTAGCTAATGAATGTTTCCATGCTGAACAACGGCAACATGACAACGTTTCCATTGGTCCCTCTTCTTTAGAGAAGACCAGGAAATGATGGATACACGGATCGTGTTCAAATCAATAGGCACGCAATGACTCTAAATAATAATGATCACGCCACCAAACACACATTCAGACTAAAGGAACCAGCCTGTTTGGAAAATGAGAGAAGTAGAAAGTACAGGTATTTGAGTTCAACATGTAAGAAGTAGAAAGTACAGGTATTTGAGTTCAACATGTAAGAAGTAGAAAGTACAGGTATTTGAGTTCAACATGTAAGAAGTAGAAAGTACAGGTATTTGGGTTCAAAATGTGAGAAGTCAAAGTAAAAAGTCATCAGAAAAATAAGTAGTGGAGTAAAGTACTGATACCAGAAACATGAACTTAAGTAAAGTAACAAAGTATTTGTACTCCACTGCTTCCAGCTCTGGTGACAGAGAGCAGAGGAATGGTTTCAGGAGCAGAACCATTCCTCCTGAGGTCTGTTTATATGTCAAAGAATAACAGGAGCGGGAATCAGATATTGTGTTTGGACGAGTTCCTCCGTCCTGAGCGCTGTTTGGATTTACTCTGAGCCTCACAGCTGTTTTGACTGAACCACACACACACACACATTTGGTTATCAGACAAATTAAAAGGTTGTTTTTTTACTGCTGAGTGATGCAAAACAAGAGCCTGTAACCAATCAGAAATATGTCTTACTGAGGGAAAACCCCTGTCTCCTTCGAGGCTCTGGAGATGATTTTCTGACTTGTTTTAAACTCCACAGAAGGTGTCGTTGAATACTCAGTTCTGATTGGACATTTCAGACGTGGTTAATACACAATAACACACTGTTGCTAAGGAGAGCAGACTGTTGCTAAGGAGGATTGACAGCAGCAGAAGACAGACAGACAGAAAGACACTAAAGGGAACTAAGCTAATATGCTTGTTGTGGCGTTTTAGTCTATTCTAAAATCAAATAAAACACTGTTCTTTGTTGGGGTTGGCTTCTACTTATGTCAGGAAATGCAGATTGGTTATTCCTTTGCAACACAAGGAATACAATGTGATCCTTTCACAGGAAACACAATAAGCTCTTCTTTAGTAACACTGTAATCCTGCTAGTAGTCCCCAAATGTAAGAAATGTACCAGTAATCTGATCTTTTTTATGTAACTGTTCCTTCCTTTTTTTGTATCCTAAATACCAGCTACTTGTAATCCATTACTCCCAAAGCCTAGGAACGACTACACATGAGTTATTTCTTTATATGTCTCCTATGATGAAGTTTTAAAGGCTTGTCTGGCACAAACCGCAGAACAAAAGCACACCACCGAGCCTCGTGTAAAAACTTCAACAGCTCTAAACTCCAGGAGAGACTGGAGACAAACCGCTCTGAGAACTTTTAACTGGAAGAGAAACCAGACGGATGAGTTTGGACTGGAAACTGGAGACATGCTGCCAACACACCCTGATAGACATGGATAAGGAGGTGTGTGTGTGTGTGTGTGTGTGTGTGTGTGTGTGTGTGTGTGTGTGTGTGTGTGTGTGTGTGTGTGTGTGTGTGTGTGTGTGTGTGTGTGTCTGTGTGTGTGTGAATGTCACAGCAGACGTGTTTGCCAGAGTGTGCAAAGCAATTTTCCACTTGAGTCTTGGCGGTGAAACCACAACACCCCGACCAGCGATTATCACAACTGGAGTCATGAAGAAATAAAACGTTGTGTCTCGCAGTATCAACAACGTGACATTTTCCCCTCGTGATTCACCGTCAATGGCAAAGATGAGGGGTTTAGAATTTACTAAAGAGGAGAGGAACATAGTGACATCACTACGATACACTCCCGCTGCTATTGGCTAGAGCTCCAACACATTATACTTGAACCAACTTCCTGTTTTAATCAGAGGGGCAGAGAGTCTCCAAACCTTTAAGAGTGCGTTGAGGACCTACATTTTTTAACAAAGCCTTCGGTTAGAGCTGGCGCTTTATGGTATTCATTTTTAAGGTAATTCATTTGAATGTTTTATGTATTTTTATTGTCTTTTGTTGTATCTTGTTTTCCACACACTTTCTTGTCTTCTCATTTCACTGTAACTCCATCATATAATGCGGTTGTTATTTGAATCTGTAACACTGAGAGAAAGCTGTTTTGTGATATTCAGCTATACAAATAGGTGTTTGATTAGATTAGATTTGATAGGCTAAGGGGCAGGACATCTGTAAACTGGTTGAAAGTGAAGCAAACACAACATATCCAATAATAACCACCAATGAGAGAAAACTTACCACCAGTTGCCACGGTGATTTCACGCAGGAAGTGTCCATAAAAGGGGAAATCGAAGGACAGGTTGACTCTCTGTGAGGGAGAAAAGAGGAAGAGGAAGAGGAGGATCAGAGTCTTCATCTTAAAAAACAACCAGAGGATTTAGATCAGAGGTGGAGAGGGAACACAGGATTTAAGGAGCAAACAGAGCTCATCTGTGCTGAACAGTAAATGACCTTGATGTCTGCACTAATGTGGATTAATGAGGACTCGTGCAATAATGGGATGTCTAATGGCAATAAATACACTTTTACATTATAAATCATTTTATGGGAGCCCATTTCTGTAAGACAAAAAGAGAGAAAGTTATTAAAAGAAAGAAAGGAAATGTGACTGAAAAGTTTATGAGCGTGTGGAAATACAGCTGCAGATAAATTATCTTTCTCTAAGGCATTTTAAAGCCTTTTTTATAGCGGGACAGAGTTTGGTTAAGTGTGGAAAGCTATTCTGCTGATGGCAATTAACACGTGATAAAGGAAAGCTATAAAATCATGAAGTTTTTCTAAATAAAACCAAATGTCTTTAACATGTCACCACTAATGATAGAGTACGCATTCATGCTTTAATGCTAAATCGTAGCGCTGCCAGCTAATGTGATGCAGAGAGACAGTACTAAGTAAACATATAAATGAGGTCTGAGGTTAACACAGGCTGAAGAGATTTGAAAATACGTCAGTAAATTCCCCACTGGTGGATTTAAACAAAGCGATTGCTAACAAGTGTCTAAATGAGACGACTAAACATCATCACGCCCAACATTAGCCACCTTTAGCTTAGCGGTGGTGACGTGAAGTCATGTGACCGTGCTGTAGTTCCTTTAAAGCCCAACATTAGCCACCTTTAGCTTAGCGGTGGTGACGTGAAGTCATGTGACCGTGCTGTAGTTCCTTTAAAGCCCAACATTAGCCACCTTTAGCTTAGCGGTGGTGACGTGAAGTCATGTGACCGTGCTGTAGTTCCTTTAAAGCCCAACATTAGCCTCCTTTAGCTTAGCGGTGGTGACGTGAAGTCATGTGACCGTGCTGTAGTTCCTTTAAAGCCCAACATTAGCCTCCTTTAGCTTAGCGGTGGTGACGTGAAGTCATGTGACCGTGCTGTAGTTCCTTTAAAGCCCAACATTAGCTTTTTACTTTAGAGAATGATAAAGTGTCCTCACAGAGAGTAGCTTCCTATCAGTGTAGCCTCACTACCTGAGTGGAGCTACAGCTCTGAATACTAATGATGGACTCTCTCCTCTCCAGCTATTGTTCCCCTGCTGTCTTTCTCTTTCTTTAAAGCCTGCCATGCTGCTCTGTCTCTGCGGTCACTTTACTGTGACCTCATCAGTATGCGCCTCACACAGGTCACCTTTTTCTGCAGAGGAGGATTGAGGAGAGCTTTAAGACTTCACTGAGTTTCAACAGTTTAAATCCTTATAGAGGAAATCTTTCTCAACCGTGTTGCCCTGGGTTTACTGCTAGAGAAACAAACTGCATTATATTATATATTTCTGCTGACTTTTGTTTTACCAACTGCAATATTATAGCACTCTAGGTACACATATATACATAAAGCACTATTTTCCCTATC
>NW_011369951.1:10313746-10320077 GCF_000735185.1 Notothenia coriiceps | reverse complement strand
GAGACACTCATGAACATCAGCAGGAGAGGACTCTTTAAAGTAGAGACACTACATACTGATATACACCTGAACATCAGCAGGAGAGGACTCTTTAAAGTAGAGACACTACATACTGATATACACCTGAACATCAGCAGGAGAGGACTCTTTAAAGTAGAGACACTACATACTGATATACACCTGAACATCAGCAGGAGAGGACTCTTTAAAGTAGAGACACTACATAGTGATATACACCTGAACATCAGCAGGAGAGGACTCTTTAAAGTAGAGACACTACATAGTGATATACACCTGAACATCAGCAGGAGAGGACTCTTTAAAGTAGAGACACTACATAGTGATATACACCTGAACATCAGCAGGAGAGGACTCTTTAAAGTAGAGACACTACATACTGATATACACCTGAACATCAGCAGGAGAGGACTCTTTAAAGATGAGACACTACATAGTGATATACACCTGAACATCAGCAGGAGAGGACTCTTTAAAGATAATCGTGTGTGTGTTGACTCACAGCTGCTTGTCGGTGTGTGTTGGACAGAATCCCGTGGATCTTCACTTTGTCTTTTTGCATCTGGTCCACATCTACCCACAAGTCCTTGCTCATTGGGTCTGACGGGGTGTATGTTTTTGACGTGTAGTAGTTGTGATCTGTGTCCTCCTGCAGAAACAAAACAACAACAAAAGAAGTTATGTAGAGAAATGTAACACGACTTAAGGGAGAGATTAGATGTTGCTGTGCGTCCTTAGAGACTAAATCTAATTCAAAGTAATCTAATAAACTGTAGCTGCAGATTTAGCAAAAACCTCAGAAAACATAATGAAAATCAATGAGGTTTTTCATTCTTCTCTAATTAGATTACGTGACAATGCATTTTCTTCCCATTGTGTCTGCATTCTCTTTGTCCTTTAATTCACTCATTTCATTAGCGCACAGAAAAAAAGCCAATTTACTCTTTCCTCTCTTAAAGTAAAAGCAGACTGCACCATCAGGATGTAACAGAAGGTGGACTTTTATGAGCCATGTGGGAGATTTGATAGTTTCCTATAGTTAGGATGCTCGGTCTTTGCTCCTGTTCTCGTCTGCGCCAGCTGTGTCTTTAAAGTGAACGTTGGTAAAGTCAGGGAAGCTGAGCTGTATGCCCCTTTCACACCAAGGCTTTTCCTGTTCTAGCTCCGGGCTAGAGCTTTTTTGGTTCGGAACCGGTTCTTCAGTTCAGCTCCCGCTCTGTTCACACCGCTCAGAGCCCGACTGGTGCTGCGTCATCGTTTGCGTCATGCCGTAACCATTTGCGTGCCTGCTTCATAAAGCCAAACCGCGCGGAAACCCCTCACATCAACAACAACAACAATGACGATTGTATTGAAGCGCTACTCGTTTTGGTTTTGCTCTGTCAAACAAATGGAAGAAATGGGACGACTTTACTACAGTCATTACAGCTACATTAAAAAGTTATTTCTCTTTGAATCAACTTCAACGACGATTCCGTAGGAGAAAGAAGGTAAATATACTCTATTCGATGCGTTAGAGCTAGCTGTTGTTAGCTTCTGCGCCAAGCTCAAAATACCCAGCTTTGAGATTAATTACTTTGGTATAACATCAACGGACCCCCCCCGCCCCGACGTGAGCATGACGTACGCGTGCTTGCTTTCTAGACGACAACTTTTTGGTGCTTGAAACGAACCGGATTCCGGAGCTTAGAGGCGGCTCCGCTGGGTGTGAACAGGAAAAACCGGTGCTTTCAGCTCTCCGAACCGGCCCTGGAACCGCGTTGGTGTGAAAGGGGTATGTGTGTAGCACCAAAGCAAGTTTATACGCGTTTGGAAACAGCAATGGAAGAAGCCGGCGTCCATTTCTAAAAAGACAAACTAGCCCCTATGTTGTTCTAACAGTACGAGTATATATAGTACTCCTTACATTAAAGACGTGGGTACTCTGACTTTCAAAAGAACAGACTTGTGAATGAGTGAATGAGTCCAATTTCATATTCATTCGAGTAAATAATACATGAAATACACTGAAATTAGCTCTAACCTAATGAAGAATACATTTACGGACCAATCTGACTTCTTGGACAGTTCAACAACATTCTGAGTGTCATTGAGAAACTTCCTGTTTCCACAGAAAAATGAAGGCAGAACCAGAGATCATACAGACGCTGTCAGAGGCTCCACATACGCAAGGCACAACAGAGCCGGCCAGCTAACCAACAGAGCAGACTGGCTCTGGTTTCAGACAGAGGGTGAAAAGAGGTGCTGCAGCACAGACAGTGTGAGAAAATAAGAGCATTAAAGCATGGAGAAATGCCAGGAGAGCCACAAAGCATTTCAACTTGAATAGAGCAGAATAGGCCCTTTAAAGATACGATTACTATCATCATCATCATCATCATGCTGGTGTTATGATTTTAATCAAAGAGAGGCTATTAGAGGAAATGTGAAAATATCAAAATAAATATCAATAATGTTGGCATATATTATGTATGAGCCACATCGCCCTGATCTCAGAGAGCTGCTACGTGCCTGCCCGCCGACCCTCTCCTCCCCTCCTCTTCCTCGTCCCCCTCCTCCTCCTCTTCCTCACGTCTCTCACCCCCCTTTTTACCCCTCTCTTCCTGTTCTCAGCACCCCCTTCCCTTCCTAACGACCCAGCAATCTACGCCTCCTCTCACCTGCCGTTTCTCCCCGTCCCTCTCTGCATGTCTCTTGTTGCCCCCAGCAACTGTTGAAGCTACACCTTGGTTACCGTGGTGACGGTGTGGCTCACCACCACAGGGACTGGGTCTCTGCATCTGGGTGCTGTTGAGTTGGCCAACACATGACTTCAATTGGTTCAATATAAGCCTATGGGGTGCTGAATTGATACCTGTATGTATCATGGCTGTGACTAATGGTTGCTTTCATTATAGAAAATGTCAGAAACTTGACACAGCAGCTCTACTCTTGAAGAGTAGAGCCTGAAACGCCTCCATTTGACTAACAGTGACATCACTACGTAACACTTGCACTTCTATTGGGTAGCACTCTAACACATTGCACGTGATAGTCTAAGGGGTGGGACATCTCTTAGTGGTTGACCAATCACAACAGAGCCGGCCAGCTAACCAATCAGAGCAGACTGGGCTCTGGTTTCAGACAGAGGGGACAGATGAGAACAATAAAGAGTTTAATGAGACATGTCCCAGTAGAGACACTAAATACTGATATGAGCCTGAAAATCAGAATAGTATTTCCTCTATAATATCCAAAAGATCTGGTGCTACTCTGGGGATCAGATCTATTTAAAGCACTGTTGGGGATCTCTGCACTCTACGTTGATCTGTTTCTGTCAAAATCTCCCTTTTCATGTCACAGCAGGGAGATCACACAACACATCACTGCAGCTGCAACACACACACACACGCACACGCACACACTTTTCTGAGCCGACAACTATCTCTGCAGCTCTATGATCTTCTCCCATACTGAACAGGAAGAGCCTGAACGCACCTGAAAACATTCTTGAGCGCTACAACAAGTCTGCACTACAGAGGAAGCCACATCACTGCATGACATAATTGAGGCAGCCATTTTGGCTCAGCACAGTGGGGTGCATCTATGTAACATAATCACAGCGCTACAGCTGCCATATCACGGAAGAAACAGGTAGGCTAATTGGGTTTTCTTGTTCATATTTCACAGCTTGCACATTAACAACAGTACGTTTATTCATGGTCTAGTTGGGTTTTGATATCTGTGGGGAAATCCAGCCTGACCCAAATGACCTCCGGACAGGAAACTGGAACAAAATTAAATAATCGATAATCCCACGATATTTGAGTTTTCCTATTGGTGCATTCAACAAATATTTACATAATGGATTTTTTTTATAATAGTATGACAAAGACAGTCCAACCAGCTTTATTTACTTAAAATGAGCAGCTACTTCGCAAAAACAGGGGGTTGAAATCTAATGCAATAGTCCTGAATTAGAGCTGGGTATCATACTTCTATCAATACTACTGCCAATTCGTAAATCAAAATCTAATACTATATTTATTTTGAGATATAATTACAAAATCGTTTTTAAATTGAACAAAAGCAGCCAACATAATCAAAAGAAAAAACAAAAATTAACAGCATTGTCCTAGTGGGAAATTATTTTTTTTCCATCCACTGCATCACAACACTTTCTACAACAACTAATGGAAACATTACGCTGTATTATTTTGCACTTCACCCCTTGTACAGTCAATGTTATCCTATCCTGACACAACATTACTGACCAGTGTGGAAAGCAGCGTTACGAGATTCCTCTAAAACAGTTAACACCCACCTCTTTTGGTCTTCAAATAAATTGACAAACTATATCTGGGCAGCCAATCTATCTATTTATCACTTCCTGTTTTGGTTCCGGCATGATAGTTTAGATACGTTTGTGCAATTAGAAGCTAAAATACAAGTTTCAAGAAGTCAACATGTTTAAACGATGTCAATATTTCCATATATTTGCCTTTTTTCTATCAAAGTTCAAACATATTCTTTCATAAAAGCTGTCAGAAATGTAAAGAGGAAATGCAAAGTTAATCAAAGTATGTACTTTTGATTAAAAACACATAACTACAAAGCACAAAAGTTGAATCCTATATGCTTGATGATTGTCAGGATGTACTTGACTGTGAAACACTGAAGCTATAACATTGCTCATGGTGGTCACGTGACAGGAAGCACAAGTGAAAACAGTGACATTCAAGATCAATATGTTGTTCTTGACTGTTTAAAAGAACCAAGAAGGTATTCCGAATAATTTCAGTCTAATCCAACTCAAGCTTGTGTTTTATGTCTATGTGTTTTAGAACTGGCTCTCTGTGTGTGGGGTTAACTGGTGTCAAAATATAGAGGACCCAAAGGCACCCCCTTCTCCAAGTAAAGCTGCGACATAAAAGCATCTGATAATATAACATCACAGGGAAACTCAGTAATGCACTGAGCGGGGAAAATAGCCTGGTCTAGACTCAGATCAGACTGCAATGCAGAGCTATGAGCCTGCATTCACGTGGACGAGAGAAACGAGGGTCCAGTATTAATTTAATGAGCTCTGACATGCAACCTTGCTGCTCTAACGTCAACACCAGGTGGCCTGAGAGAGGCTGGGGCTGGGGGGAGGACTGCCTCAATCGTGCAATAAACGTGCCAGAATCTGCGCCACATCATCACCTCACATCCTCTCCAATGCTGTCAGTTTACACACATCATTTTCCCCAAAGCAGTTCACGAGGTGCAGGCATGCAGCGGTTTGCGCCAGTTGCGCAGATAACATCCGACTAATAGCATTTTCAACCAAAAAACGAGTGAGATTATTATATAAGGCTTATGTCACTGAGATATGATGCGTAATGCGCAGCCACCAGAACTTCCCCCAGCTGATGGGCTACAAACAGTCCGGTTACCTGGCAGATTAATGCAAACTAAACCCTCCCTATCCTGCAGCTGATGAGCCCTAAAAGGAAATGTTAGACAATCAGCATTGAAGGACAGTCTGTACCCAGCTTCAGGGGCCCGGTTCAGTCCCCCCTGGCTGTGCCCTTGGTTATTAACACATCTCCATGACGAGGAACACAACAGCACATAATCCGGTCCAGGCGTTCACTATCATTCCCCTTTTTCCCAGCAATCATATTTAACCAAGTACAGAAAGCAGGTCCAAAACTTTAATAATAAGAAACAGAACTACCTGAGCTGCGCAACTCTTCCATAAATAACCCAGGTAAATGAGGGGGGTAGGTTGGATTCGGAGTTGGGATCCAGGAGAACGTGGTTCCTCCCCTGCCCTTCCGCAGCCGGTAGCGGCGCAACGGAGAGCAGGCCGACTGCGCCATTGTTCAGTGGCAAATATAGCCACCCCCCAGGGCGCTTTGCATTACGCATCACATGAACTGCCTCATTTGTGTCATGCGGTGTGGTAAACAACGTCGGTAATTTAAAACATGTATTCATTCAGATATTCCCCCAAGGATCTGAATACTTTTTAACTTCACATACAGGCTGTGATTTGGAGGTATTGTGCATTGTGTGTNGGGCACGTCTCTATACCCAGGAAGCAAACTATGGAAAAAGAGAAATGTCCAACGAGGCGTTCTGGGGCAGCACAGACAGGTCTTCTCTGTGTTAGAGTTAAACTCTAACACAGAGAAGACCTGTCTGTGCTGCCCCAGAACGCCTCGTTGGACATTTCTCTTTTTCCATAGTTTGCTTCCTGGGTATAGAGACGTGCCCAGGCCCAAATGGTGCTGCGGGTGTGTGTGTGTGTTGGGCTGTGTCTCGCTGTCTCGCAGACGGCCATTGG
>NW_011369951.1:10310211-10313701 GCF_000735185.1 Notothenia coriiceps | reverse complement strand
CACCCGGCAGACGTCTCCTGTCGCCTGGTGTCGGCTTTGTGGTGGGCGCGGACCGACCACCTCAAACCACACTACAAGGGTCCTGACTCAAGGCGCCACAGAGCCTGGCCCTGGGTGTGGTCGAGTCACAGGACGAGGAGGTGTAACGTGTGCTCTACACTCCACACCACACTACTCTCACACGTACACCCCACACCCAAGAGCACACACACACACACACACACACACACACACACACACACACACACACACCAACACCACAACAAACTACAGACACACCACACACCAACACACAACACAACACACACACACACACACACACACACACACACCACACCACACACACACACACAATCCCTTCAGGCGCCCTAACCAGTTAAACCCTGGGTTAGACGTCTCGCCAATACTAATGCAAGTGCCGAGTGATATGGGCCTTCTATACAGTGATAAGGGTCCTCGTTGTGTTAACCTTTTTTCTCCTTTACAGGTTGCTCCGCAAGACCCCGTCGTGTCCCTTGTCAGAAGACACACAATCCCACCAATGAGGGATGTCCCACATGAAACTTCCCCAAACTCTTGAGTACGTCTCCAAAGTACTGTCTTCGTATGTCTTGTGTTTTGGCCCTGCCCAGTCTTGGTCTCTCGTACTGCACCCTGGAAATTTGTCTACTACAAACATGATTTTGTTTGCTCCGGAGTGTAGAGTGACGTCCACAATGCGGGGGGGGGGGGGGGCAGGAGCTCCAACAAGCTGTGTAGGACAGAGAGTGAATACACAGACTATACAGAGATGCTGGATGAGAAACCAATGTGAGTTTGGAACATTGAACAATGTAAATCTATTCTAGTAGACCTCAACAATGGAACTATGATCAGTAGAAATGGCCATGACATGGGACCTTTAAGAAAGAAACAGGCAAGATGCAGCTCACAGATTAATATCTTTAGATATATATATATAATATAATATATTAGATACTCTTTTTTAAAATCACTTAAAAAAACGAACTTCTGCAACCACTTAGCTTACCTTTGCCTAGCCTAGCCTAGCTTAGCATCTCTTAACACAGAAAACAGGGAGGATAGAGCCAAAATATTTCCATTTTGGGATTTTAAATATCATTTTTTATACATAGATGATTACAGCTCTACATTTTGGAACGCCTTCTCTATTAAAATGTCTTGCAGTTTTACAAAATTCAATAAGAGAAAAGTGGAAACATCAAGGAAAGCCGATGGCCTCTTTCCCTTTGACTCTTTTTCTAAATACTGTCAATTCTTCAAAGCTGAAGTATACAGGAAGCATGTTATCGCCTCGACGCCATGTTCCCTGAGACGTGATTTAAAGGGTGTTGTATTTGTTATGCAGCGTGAGCATATGAACCCATCTTCAAATATCTGCTGACTGAGCTAAACTCTCCTGGCAGGTGTGAAATGAAAGCCTGTTTGATTGTGAGTGTAAAATATGTTTCCTGTGATGAATGGGGAGGGTTTCCATTAATAACTGTGTTTACTGGCTGCAGCTCAGAGCTTTGGGAAAGTTAAGATAATCTGTTGTGTTGTTTCCGTCTCTCTATGATTGATGAGGAGTAAACAAGAGGGTGTTAAGGAGAATATAGTTACTGCTTGCTCAGCATATCTTCCGTTAAAGCAGCTCAGATTTCCCCTTCTGTTTCTGATCATACGTAATAACACTGAGGTGAAGCAGCAGGAGGCACAGAGGGGGGGCTAAGGAGGAGACTCCCCTCCCCTTATAACAGAGGAGGGTTTTTACCAGATGCTGAATCCACCTTTGAACCACTTTTCATACACAAAGCTTAAAAACGATGCCCCTTCCCACGTGATTAGCTCCGTAACACAGAGTTATGTGATTAATAAGAACACTTAGGACCAACACACGATAACATTGAATAAAATATAGATAGAAATAAGAAAAAAAAAGAATGAAATCATAAAATAAGAATAAAAATAAGGTGTCAAATAATAATTAAAAAAAATAAGAATATAATAAAAATAAGAATAAAATAAGACAACACACACAACACACACAGACACACACACACAAACAAACAACACACACACACACACACACACACAACACACCACACCAGACCACACGCACACACACACACACACACCACACTCACACACACACACACACACACACACACCACCCACACACACACCACACACACACACACACACCACACACACACACCACACACAACCACACACACACACACACACACCACCACACACACACACACCACACACCGGACAAGATTAAGGGAGCTGTTCGAGAGTGTACGACGTTACTTGGGAGTTTGTTTGTTACTTTATTGGTCGTGTCCAGAGTTGCCCGTAAAGCACAATATCAGTGCCTTTAATTAAAATTTAGGAGTAACTAAGCACAAGTTGGTCGTTTGTAAATTTCGTTCAACATAAAGATAACCGATCGTACAAAAGCACACGTTGGTGCACAAAAAAACAGGCCAGCCCAGACCTATAATGGTTCTTCGATACACCAAGGTATTTGTTGCGTACAGAATGAGTTATAGTAGTGGGGATTTCGGATAGAAATAATTTTAACATATTACAGACACCAAAAACCAGGTATAAACCACCGTCCGTGCTTGGTACATTCAAATGGTTATCTTATGTAACCGAAATTTTTGCAAGACCGTTGTGCCTTTTTTCCCTTTACCACAACACTTCGTGCTTTACGGGCACTCTGACACAACTTTATTTTGGTCGATCGGTCTTCGTACCACCTCAGTGACAGCACAACAAGACTCACCATAAGGTCAAAGACTTTCAGAGGAATAAAACGTAAACTTGCAAAAAATGATATAAACAATCAAAAAAGGTAGTTTAAGTTAAAGGAATTACAACCACAGACATTGTAAGGAGAAGTTGATGTTTTTTTGTGTAAAGGAACTAAACAAATGTTCAGGCCTTGTTTGTTCGAGACTTAGTCTACATTAAAATCTTTCGGAGGTGAGAGGTGTTGTCGAGGACTAATGCGGGTCTGATTTCCGTCTCTCCTCCCTAACTTACACCTCTTTTTGTCCACTTGTCGACAAATGGCAATAGCTTCATTACCTGCCACCTCAAAAAGACCTCTGCGTTACCCAGCTTTCAACCGAGGTAGTCCTCCTTCGCTACATGACCGCACCGAAGTCGGTAGGCCACCTGGTGCAGCGGGCAAATACCATCTACTTGGGACTTCTCCCTGTGTTTGTTTACCAAAAAATTATTTTACGTTGGACGACCTCAGGTAGTGACACGCCGATTATATGCAAATAATATGAACGTGACCAAACATTTCGAGAATCACCACAGACCCGGAGCACAAATAGTCTAGAAAATATTAATAAGAAGGAGGAAAATAAAGGTATAAGATATAAAAATAGTAACATAAGAAAAATAATAATAAGGATAAAAGTACATTGAAAAAATTAATTAATAAATAGAAATAAATGAAATAATA
>NW_011369951.1:10261778-10310166 GCF_000735185.1 Notothenia coriiceps | reverse complement strand
AATAATAATAATAATAATAATAATAATAATAATTCCACCAATAACAATAGGTTTCCTCGCACTTCGTGCTAGGACGCCGTTGGGTCCGAGCACATCGTGCTCGGGCCCTAAATATTGTGGTGGTTCATCTTATAATTCAGTCTAGAGAATGCACCAGACAGCATCTAAGACCTGCAAAAATCTAAATGTTCTAGGGGGAGGCCCCCCAAACCCTTCATGCCATTTCGTCCGCGCGCATTTTTCAGGGCAATCTCTATTGGGCTCAGGGTCATCTGTAAATTAGCTTAGATGGCCCACAGGGCCATCTCCCAAAATCCTTAATGTCATGCACTGGTTAATGATTTTAATCAGCTACGTAATTAATGTTACGGCTTGGGTTAGCGTGTAAGCTAGTGGTAGCTACATCGGTGCTAACGATGCTAATAGTAGCCTCCAAGTTAAAATCATAGACTATAGGCTATATAAAGGTTAAAACGAAATAGACAAGTGTTAAGTGGGCTAATACTGTACAACATACGGCTTCTGTTTGAGGTTGATAAAATAAGGTCATCCTTGTAACTTAGAGAGATTATTATTATTTAGGTAGGAACTGTATGCATCACTAAGGTTAATTTAAATTGGCTATGCTCAAGTATGTAGACAACTAATGTCGAAGTAGTGTATGTGAAATCAACCTCACAATAAGATGTGTGNTTTACTCAAGTACTTCTACTTTTACTTAAGTACAAGATCTGAGTAGGCCTAATTATTATCATCAAAATATAGTTAAAGTAGCGACAGTAAAAGTAGAAGTAGGCCTACTCAGATCTTGTACTTAAGTAAAAGTAGAAGTACTTGAGTAAAAGTAGTACCAGAGTGTAGGAACAATCCTGCATTCAAAAATGTTCCTCTAGTAAAAGTAGAAAAGTATTATCATCAAAAATATAGTCAAAGTAGCGACAGTAAAAAGTAGTAATTGTGCAGATTGGTCCTTTTCAGAATAATATGATATCAGTGCATGACATTAAGGATTTTGGGAGATGGCCCTGTGGGCCATCTAAGCTAATTTACAGATGGCCCTGAGCCCAATAGAGATTGCCCTGAAAAATGCGCACGGACGAAATGACATGAAGGGTTTGGGGGGCCTCCCCCTAGAACATTTAGATTTTTGCAGGTCTTAGATGCTGTTTGGCACACAAATTGGCGACGTCAGAGTTCCCGTTAGCCGGCAAATCTAAATCTCTTCGGTCAAAATAATTTCCCTTTAGTGCAATACCGCTTCAGTTGGGCCACTTATGTGACAGACAAGAATAGTCAATTCTACTGTCTAACACTTAATGTGGAGAAAGTCTACTTATCGGTTCCATAAACATAGAAGTCAATAATATATTAACTCACAGCTAACGTTAGCGGTTAGCAGTCGTTGGTTACATTGAAATACATTATAATATTTCCTGCTCTACTCTGCAATATTAGAATTTGGCATTAGCATCTTAATCGAGAAACTTAAATACAAACAGTGGAGCGAGGAAGATTTTTTCGCAAATAATATAAAATATTTATAGATCTACAGGAAATATAACATACAGGTTTATCAAATGTATGAAGTGAAGCTTGAATATGAAATTGTGAAGCGAAAACGTATAAAATAAGTATGTGACCTGTTCTGACCCCTTGAAAGAGTCAGAGTCAAACACTAGTTAAATTATTCATTGTATTTTGCTTTTTTCACTCATCAGAACAGCCAGCAGGAGTCAAAGAGGGCAAGAGCCCACATCAACTTGCTATAGCTGCCAATTTCCTTTTTAATGGGCATCCAGCTCGGCCTGAAGCATCGAGGAATGGAAAGAGGGGACAGTCCTTTTTCCCTTTCACAACCAGAGACCTCCTGGTTTTATTTATTTTCTGTGCTTAGACACTCTCATGCACACTGAATCTCATAAGGACCAAGGCAGGGGGTATGCTACATTTTCAAATGTAGGCAAAGCAAAGTCCACAGGAAGATAAGGGTAAGAAAGGAAATCCCAACAAAGAAAAAAGGACGAAGGATCTCTGAGAGTAGGAAAGGTAAACAGACCAACGAAGCGTAGGAAAGGGATTGAGGAGAAAGCATGAGCAACAAAGAGAAAGGTCATGGTCATAATTGGGGCCATTCATCATTGGACAGTTTTAGGAGTGCCATCCATTGAACCACCGGCTCTCTGAGTGGCTGATAAGACATTTCAGAGCCATGCAGCCAGCAAACAGCTTCTAACCATTTACTGCTGCATAATGCTTCAGAAGCTGCCCATACTTACTCACAGTATGCAAGGTTATTGTGGACAGTCGGTAACTCTCAATAGAGGTTATATGAGAGCTTGTGGTGTGCAACATCAGTATGTGAATACAGCAGTCCAACATTGAAAGTGAAAAGAACAAAAGGTGACAAATAGGAAATGTATTAGTCGATAACAACACCAGTCAAATTTCTAAATTATTGTGACCCAACACGATACCGTGGTAAAAAACAAAAAGGTAATTAAACCCGCTTGTGTTTTTTAAAATGGTTACCTACTGGTTTTTGATTGAATTTTAAAAAAGGTCATAATTCCCTCTCTAAGAAGAACAATTTCTTGAAAGCAACTGTAGGTATTTATACATTTTTGTGAAAAAAACAGCTTTTTTACAAGATTTCATTTGATAATCATGATGACGTTATGATTTACTTTACTTCATACGCATGCAACTCAATGGAACCTCACTCTGGTTATGTTAGCTCGCTTAATTAGCAACAGCTAACGTAAACTAGGTCTCCTTTTGCCAACTTTGACACAGATTTGTTCACAGTGTAGCATTATATAGGGATGAACTCCAAACTAATTCTCATCGTCTTTGGGACACCGTTATTAGGAGCCCTGACGGTACCACTCAGTATTTCATTCCCTGCCCTTGGGGTTGGGCATCGAGAACTTGTACTGTAGCAGTGCCTGATTATTTGTGTTACGCTACGGTTGGTGAGGAGCGTGCTGCTCGTGTGATAATGGCGATAATAAAGGGAACTGTTATTGAATCTTTTCACACCTTTTCATTAAATGTTTTTAGTTTTTACACCAAATGACGGTGTCAATAAGAGTATCAATAAATGCTGGTATCGATTAACAGAATCCGTATCATCGAAATCCAAACGATACCCATACCCTCCGGCAGCACTCTACTAGGGTTGGGAACCGAAACTCTGTTCCAGAAGAGAACCAATAAGAAAATGCCGGGTACTGGGTACCCATACAAAATACACAATTTTGGTTCTGCTTAACGGTTCCTAAACGGTGACCCGGTGGAATACAGGGTAAGGGCGGACTGGCCATCTGTGTGTTCTGGAGAATCACAGAACGGCCGGTCGTCAGCGGNATTTATTTCAGCCTGCTAATCACCCTATCCTTCTCCGGTACAGTGTGTGCATTTTGTGAACATTACTGTAAGATAAGATGCAATGAGGCTTATGGTTGTAAATAATGTGACTGCAAATGCAACGTATTTTTGTATTTAAAACACAACAACATCTGTCAAGTCTGTCCTCTATAGTTGCTCTCTCTTTGTGCTCGAGTCTTTTTTAAATCCTTCCCCGGTTTATCTTCTCTGCATAATATGTTCTGCTCTTCTCCTTTATCTCTTTCCAGCTCTCTTCCGCTTTAACTGTCCCCACACTCATTTTGTCTTTTGGCTTGTGCCAAGAAAGAGGCTGATATTGTGCTGTAAGAGACTGTGTTTGAGGAGAATTAACTGCCGTGTCCTTAGCTGAGTTGAATAAGGATGGATGATTGATGTGACGGTAAGATTTAAGAACTTCATCCATTAAAGTGACTTCTCCTTCCTCTGTTCTCATCATTGTTGCTGTGTCCTTGCTTTCATGAGCAATGGGAAGAGGGATCACACATTTTCATTGAAAACATGGTTTCTTAAAGGCTTTAAGGGAATATGCTTTGTTAAATCTCATTATCCCAAAAATATTTTGATTGTGTTTGCACTAGGGACATCACAATTTACAAGACTTTGGTACCAAATATGCTAAAATCCTTACTTCCTACAGTAGAGTACAGGGATGGGTATCGTTTGAAATGTATCGATTCCGGTTCTTATCGATTCCCCGTTTCGATTCCAAAATTGTAAAAGAAAGAGGTCAAACATTTAGATAACAAAAATATCTTTATTCTTTTAAGCTTTAACTGACATTTTTACAAATAAAAAATATACATTCATTACAAATGTATTACACAATAGCTGTGCTTTATTTTATCTGAGCTATGCCTTTGGCAAGCTATTAACAGGCATTACACTGTGCCTTGTCTTTTTCTTTCAGGAGTGTAGTGGAGCCTCACTTTAGAGCGTTTACCGCGATCCATCTTTGGTGTTATGAAGTGACTGAGCTCGTGAACTGTCTACGGGAGGGCGGGGGAGCCTCGCTGCGGGTCAACTGTGGACCTCTGTCGCCTGTCAGCGCAACTTACATGATGCCGTTTAAAAAAATGAAGGGCGGTGCCGGTCGTCAGCGTACCGGAACACAGACACAGAACGGCCCGCTGACGACCGGCCGTTCTGTGATTCTCCAGAACACACAGATGGCCAGTCCGCCCTTACCCTGTANGATAGTTATCTAATCATCACTCAATGTTCTTTGTAAATCTGTGGAGTGATTTTCTTATAAACAGCATATAGTTTGAGTTTGGCGTCTAGGCTCGGGCCTCATCACTCCACAGATTTACAAAGAACATTGAGTGATGATTAGATAACTATCCCCCGAGCCTACAGGTGGAGCTGGGGTGGAGCTGGGGTGGTGGTGGGTCAAGCGAGCAGCAGCAACATGAAACACAGCAGGACCATGAACATAGCAATAGCAAGTGAACACAGCAGTGCAGCAGCATCAGCAGCAGCATAGCGAGGCAGAGGCAGCTTAAATAGAGCGGCATGTTTAGGAGAATGTGTTTGGTTGGTTGTAAGAGGGACGAGGTGCGTCACGTGTGAATGTATCATTGGTGCTCGAGTTGACTGCCTGAACTAGCTCGCAGGCTTCGCCCCACCTTTGTACATGTACTCTGTAAATATGTTTTTAACGTGTCTGTCTGCCCCTCTCCTGCACTGTCAGGAGCGCAGGATGATGCAGATGCATCCCTACATCCTGAACATCAACGAGGACACTCAGCTGTCGGGGGTGGTGAAGCTTTTCATTCAGGAGGGTAACTGTGTATCTCTTTATGTTGTGATGAATATCTCTCTCTCTAGTCCAGTACACATGTAGAGAGTGAGGTTTTGGGAATGAACAACACTACAGAAGTAAGCAGGCTCAAAAGTTGAATGTAAACATGACGGCTTTAGCATGTTCATTTATCTCATTCATACTGTTTTGCATTTCAGGTGAATGGGACATCGGCCTGTGTGACTCCGCCCCGAGATACATCTCCATCAAGGGCTTAGGGTGAGTTTACCTCAGGGAGCAACAACACACCACAAACCCAGTCCAAGTAAAGTGAGATTAAAGACACTTAACAGTCTACTTCTAAAGGTGGTTGTATGCAGACTACACACAATTCAAAGTTTGGACACAGATTGCTTCAAATGGGATTTGGAAACTCTTCTATTCTTTTTTTTTGCGTGTTTCTCCTTAACAATGAGTAAGACATGAATAGACAGAAAACCCACCCAGTACATGCTAGATAAGCTGCAGGACCTGTGACCCTTTTAAAAATAAGCATTTGAATCAAATGATATTTTAAGTGTTGGCTTGTCTGGAAGCACAGCCATTTTCAAGATGACCTTTTTTGGTCTTTTTAAGCATGAGTTTATACACGCATATGTACTTCTGCTCTGGTATGTGTGTTTTTCTGTGGCAGGATCCAGGAGCGTCATGCTGTGTTCAGGAATGAGCAACGCCGGGTAACACTGACCCCACTGGCAGGGTCAAAGGTCATTGTCAACGGCAACTCTGTCTCCCAGGCAACTGAGCTGCAGCACCTGGTGGGTGTCAACACACACACACACACACACACACACACACACACACACACACACACACACACACACACACACACTTTATGATGCGACCGTGTGACATACATACACAAAACCTCCTCCTCCTTTCTGTCTCCTCTAGGACCGTCTGATCCTCGGCTCTAACTGCACCTACCTGTTCATTGGTTTCCCCTCGGAGAGAGGCGGGGACGACTGGAGTCGCTATGACTACGACTACTTCCAGTCCGAGCTGGCTGCGGCTGAGGGAATCCACCTGGGTGAGCAGCGTCTACAGCGGGAAGTTAAGAGGTTTAACTTTGGTCTAAATATGATCAGATATCATTTCTGTGTGTTTCTGTGTTAGGTGAGTCCAGCGCTGGCTCCAGTCAGACGGACCCCAGCCTGCTGGCCGTCTTCTACGACTTCATCAAACTGATGCCCATGGTGGCCGAGGCCAACCAGATGAGCCAGGAACTGAACAAGGTAACACACAAACAGCAGCACGAGTTATTAAGGAAGAGTGGCTTTCCTGATGCAGTTTAATGATTAAATAAATTCAACTAATTGAACTCACTTAACTGAACATTGCCTCCGCATTTAACATTTGGCTATGTGAAATAAGTTAAAAGTACATTGATTTAAAAATATTTTTAAGTAAAAAAATTAAATGAAAACATGAATTAATACATTTAAATAAATCAATAATAGTCAAAAAAGAATTACAGCACAGAATCATCACAGTATATTACTTTTGTCAGATGTCGTAAAACTCACAAGCATTCTTCCTAACTTCATGTGTTTGTAACTTAAATGACACAGATATATTTTAGTTTGTGTCATGTGGTCGTTATTAACAACAAATAAACCCCTACATCTTATTGTCTTGTGTTTTTTAGGATGTTGAGTTTAAGTTGGAGATCAAGAATCTGGCGCTGTCGGATTCAAAAGGCCACGATCTGAAGAAGGAGATTGTTATCAGAGTCACCGCTGTGGGAAGAAAACAGGTTATTATATCTCTCTTCTGTCAGATACACTAACTCAAAAGCTTTTTAATAATTCCACTTTCGATTTATGTTTGAGTTCAGGTGTTTCATTTTTTTTTTAATTGCTATTACACTCTCTCCCAGGTATGGATGTGGTCCAAGACCAAGTTTGTGAACCGTAAATTCCTGATGGAAGACGCCTACCAGCTGCATCAGGCTGAGAAGAGCAGAGACAATGTAATTCTGTGCTTGTGTCTTTCAAAATGTAGAGACCATTTACAAGTTGATTTTTCTCACAGACTACATGCAAAACAAACTTATTTAAGAAAATGTAAAAAACCCAACTTACTGAAAAGTGCACAAAAAAGGACTTTAACCAAATAACTGTATATGGGATGTGTGTTGTGTATTTATTTTACTGCTTTAAAAAGAGAAAACATCAACATTTGTGAAAGGGGCATGAGAGGAGACTCATAACTTCAATCGCAAACAAGTTATCTTTCAGTGCTTTGATGGTAAACGTGCTGCAGATTGATAGAATGTGTGTCTGCTTAGAAAATATGATGTAAGTTGTTTCATGTGTGCACAGTCAACCTTAGTTACTCTACCATTAATAGTTTTACATTTCAGAACATTGACTCGTTTGTTTTTTGTTCCTGATTATGTTCTTGCTGTCAGATAGCAGAGGGTCTGTCTACAGCTGTGTTACCCAGAGATAAAGACCCTTTCTGGGACCCTGTGGAGCCGCTGCTCCTGGGCTCCGCTCACCTCTGGCTTCAGTCCCTGGCCTTCCGCATCCCTCTGGAGGAGCAGCTGGAGGTGGGTGTCTTCATCTAAAGGGGCCTCACCATGTTCTCACTTAGTCTTTACGTCTTAATCATTGGTTTTACTAGTCATTCTATTGTGCTAAATAATTATAGTTACTTATTTTAACATATTGTTAATTATTGTAATCTAATGTATTGCAAATTAGTTTTATTGTTGTGTATTTTTTCTTTTAATCTTGCTCTGCAAAGCACTTTTGGCCTGCTTGATTACTGTAGGTTGGCACAGAGTGATATTTAGTTGATCATCTCTGTCTGCAGGTGCTGGGGTCAGAGGGCACGGAGGAGGCTATACTGCAAGCTCAGCTGGTCCCCTGCACTTCCACAGGACTGTATGACACACACACACACACACACACACACACACACACACACACACACACACACACACACACACACACACACACACACACACACACACACACACACACACACACACACACACACACACACACACACACACACACACACACACAAACAAACAAACAAACAAACAAACACACACATATTGTGACTTACCTTAAACACTAATATATTTAGTGTTAAATACATGTTCTCGCCTTCCAGCGCTCAGGGCGAGGACGACATCCTGATCGACCCGTCTGAGTTACTGGGTCGACGTCTGGACTTCCAGCTGGTCCTGGAGCAGTGTTGTGGCCTCCGCTGGATCCGAGAGGCCCGGGACAGAGGGGTCCAGATTGGGTGAGAGATATGGGCTACATGTAGAGATGTTAAAGTACAGGCAGGACACACATCCAGAAGTGAGATATTTGTCGTCCTTCTTTCTCCGCTCTCTCAGTTTCAGGTTATTTGACTGCAGCCATCCTCTCTACTCTCCGGCCGTGTGGCACAACGTCAACCCTCTGTTGGACCACAGAGTTCACTTCGCCTCGCTCCACACCTCCCAGCGTCTCTTAGACTACCTCCAGAGCAGCGCAGTGGTGCTGGAGCTCTGGGGCCTTCAAGGTGAGGATGAAGAGAAACATGGAGGACTGTGGAAGATGCTGTGTGATGAGTTCAGCTCACGCATTTCAGTAAACACTTACTACAAAAGGTGCATACAATAATAATAATAATAATAATAATAATAATAATAAATAATAAATACAAAAGGTGCATGTAAAACAAATATATTTTACAGCAATATGAAGTTATGAAAGTTTTGCTTTACTATCTAATTTCACAGCAGCAGCCCAAAATAAATATCAGATATCAACGATGTTCATTTCACACCACGTTGAATGATTACTATGTTAGTGAGTAATACATTAATACTGGAGGCACTGCAGATGAACACACTGGTTTTCTGTTGCAGAGGGTTGTACTGACCTGGTATCATCTCTGGAGGGAGTGAGGATGACTGCAGAGGGCATCTTCATCATCGAGGAGGCAGGCCCAGCTAACCCTGCAGTGAGTTTGATGTTGAGTCTGTCAATCTTACAAAGAAACAACACGTTGTAGGAGATATATGTGCAGCCTTATCGATTATACATGTACCTAACTGTAAGATAAGTTGTTGATAGTGGAATTGTAAAATAATTGATCAGAGGATGGGACCTACAAATATATCCCAAACAACTTTAGAGGATAGGCATGATTTGAGTGTGTGTGTGTGTGTGTGTGTGTGTGTGTGTGTGTGTGTGTGTGTGTGTGTGTGTGTGTGTGTGTGTGTGTGTGTGTGTGTGTGNNNNAAGATAAGTTGTTGATAGTGGAATTGTAAAATAATTGATCATAGGATGGGACCTACAAATATATCCCAAACAACTTTAGAGGATAGGCATGATGACATTTTTGATTCAAAGTGTGTGTGTGTGTGTGTGTGTGTGTGTGTGTGTGTGTGTGTGTGTGTGTGTGTGTGTGTGTGTGTGTGTGTGTGTGTGTGTGTGTGTTGCAGCCTGTAGACTCTGCAGAGATCAGCTGTTCAGTGAGAGCTCTTCAGCAGGATATGGAGGAACTGAAGAGTGTTAACTCGTCACTGAGAAAAGAAAATCATATTCTGAGAGAACAACTCAACGCTGCCAGGAATGGTAACTGACACACACACACATCACAACCAGCCTAATTTAAATCTGTTTTAGTGTTATTAAAAAAAACTGGTTTACAGTTGTTACATGGCAAAATATTCCTGTTTATAACATGTAGAATTCAGACTCTAAGACAGCTTCCTCTCCCTGTGTCAGGTGGAGAGGGGGTGCGGGGGCGCTCGGTGCGTCCCAGCTGTGATGCAGAGTTTGGTCGCTCTCTCAAGGTGTTCTACCACAGCATGACCTCAGTCAGGGGTCAGCTGCAGCGGCTGCGCAGACACAGGCCCAGTGTACGTTACCAACTGTCTGCTGCCTCAGCATTAGTGAGCATTACTACAATAAGGCTTAAACCTTTGTTTAATACCAATCTATAGAGAACAACACACAATCAGGCACATAAATTAACTGGCATAAGAAAAGTGTTAGTAAGATTACACTGGTGATTGATGATTGAAAACATGTTTTACCTACTATCAAAGATTTCCTTGATCATGGTATGTTTGGAATGTGATAAAACAGTCCAAGAAAAAAAAGACAAATGTGAGTTAATTGATCAAATGTTATTATTTACAATTATTTAAAGTTTTTTTGAGACAACTGAGACAACTCTTGTTTTTATAAATCTATTTTAAGTTAGCTATCTGTAAAAGTACCTAATACTAGTTTCTCATGTTAAGCCCTAGAGTATACGGTATCTGTGTATGGTTTCATATCAACGTTGTGTGTTCCTGAGGTGGTGTGTTCCTGAGGTGGTGTGTTCGGTCTGTGTTCCTGTGGTTGTGTTCCTGTGGTTGTGTTCCTGTGGTTGTGTGTTCCTGAGGTTGTGTGTTCGGTCTGTGTTCCTGAGGTTGTGTGTTCGGTCTGTGTTCCTGAGGTTGTGTGTTCGGTCTGTGTTCCTGAGGTTGTGTGTCACTGAGGTTGTGTGTTCCTGAGGTTGTGTGTTCCTGTGGTCTGTGTTCCTGAGGTTGTGTGTTCCTGTGGTTGTGTTCCTGAGGTTGTGTGTTCCTGGGGTTGTGTTCCTGAGGTTGTGTTCCTGAGATTGTGTGTTCCTGGGGTTGTGTTCCTGAGGTTGTGTGTTCCTGTGGTTGTGTTCCTGAGGTTGTGTGTTCCTGTGGTCTGTGTTCCTGAGGTTGTGTTTTCCTGTGGTCTGTGTTCCTGAGGTGGTGTGTTCCTGAGGTTGTGTGTCCCTGAGGTTGTGTGTTCCTGGGGTTGTGTTCCTGAGGTTGTGTGTTCCTGGGGTTGTGTTCCTGAGGTTGTGTGTTCCTGGGGTTGTGTTCCTGAGGTTGTGTGTTCCTGTGGTTGTGTTCCTGAGGTTGTGTGTTCCTGGGGTTGTGTGCTCCTGTGGTTGTGTGTCACTGAGGTTGTGTGTTCCTGAGGTTGTGTGTTCCTGAGGTTGTGTGCTCCTGTGGTTGTGTTCCTGAGGTTGTGTGTTCCTGGGGTTGTGTGCTCCTGTGTTCCTGTGGTTGTGTGTTCCTGGGGTTGTGTGTCACTGAGGTTGTGTGTCACTGAGGTTGTGTGTTCGGTCTGTGTTCCTGAGGTTGTGTGAGGTGGTGTGTTCCTGTGTGCTCCTGAGGTAGTGTGTTCCTGTGTGTTCCTGAGGTAGTGTGTTCCTGAGGTTGTGTGTTCCTGTGTGTTCCTGAGGTAGTGTGTTCCTGTGTGTTCCTGAGGTAGTGTGTTCCTGAGGTTGTGTGTTCCTGTGTGTTCCTGAGGTTGTGTGTTCCTCTGGTCTCCAGGAGGACTCCGACCTGCTGGGCTTCAGGCTGTTTGTGGACGAGCAGAGTCATCTGCTGCGGGATTTCTCCGAGCAGCTGGAGCAGAGCGTCTCTACTCTCAAACAGGATGTAGCCGCCATCGTCCGCCGGAAACGAGAACGCTCGGGAATCTGGTCTTGACTGATGCACCGTTTACAGATTTGAACAAAGTGTTAAGAAGGTGAATGCATCTGGACTTTCTTTATTTTACAACACTGTAGTTTTCAAATGTGTGTAGGGTGGAGATTTTGTATCATCGCTTTAAAGAGCTCAATCTAAAACCACAACATTATGCTATTAGTAAAACCAGCTTAAGAACTGTGGTTACAAAAGACATGCGCTTATAGTAAGTTTACATGTAATGATACACCTGCAACAGTGTTACCAAGCATGTTATATTATGTGTGTAAGATGGGTCACATCATTTGATTTTTTACTGAAGGAGCAGCAGCCTCTGTTAAAGTGAAGGTATTCAAGATTAGTCGGCAGGAATCAATCGACAAGTGAGTTCAGTATTCAAATAATAACAAATGCATTTAAGTCTATAAAAAGTTTATTAGACTGCATTTCAAATAGGTCAGTACAGTCCAAACTGCAAATAAATTAAAAGGCAAATACAAATCAAGTTTCAGAATTCACAATATTATTATATTTTTTTCAACCGTCTTTGATAACAAGTCAAGAGACTGCTGTTCACTCTGAAGCTGTATCAAAGCATGTCAAGAAGCAAGGAAAGCTCTTCTTCCTTATGTCTCATTACGGGAGGTTATTATGACTTTTTAGCTCAATTAAGATGAAGCGTTTTACACAGATTCACTTGTTCTAACGTCCAATTCAGAGGTTAAAGTAAATGGTGTTAAGCAGTCACAAAACAGAACAGACTGTTGCTGTAGGTCCAAATAAAGATGAGTGTGGGCACATTTACAAGAGGAGAGGCAGAAGGCAGATGTGAGGCAGGTTAGTCATCAGATGACGGAGAGTCTATGTACAACAGATACAGGCAGGAGGTTGGTCATTCGAAAATATAAAGATGTCGACATTTACAGACGGGAGGAGAGAGGCAGCAAATAAGGTCCAAAAAATGATCCAAGCCTGTTTGAACGGAGGAGGTAGCACAACGCCAACTGTGGGGAGGACAGACGGATATCCTACTGAAGGGTGTGTGTAGAGAATGTGTGTGTGAGAAGGCAGAACCCACGAGTCAATTGTAAAATTACATTTTACTGAAGTTAAGGTTGTTCAGAAATATGCAAAACGATTTCTTCTGAACTGGTTTTTTGTGTTGACATTTTGACTATTTCTTTACAGAAACGTGTGTGTGTGTGTGTGTGTGTGTGTGTGTGTGTGTGTACAGAGAAGGCAGGGGATACAGGTGAGGTAGGTTAATTGAGTCTTAAGGGATGAGGGATGGGGAACACAAACCGTAGAAAAAGACTTACAATAGTCAGTACACTTCCTGCTACATTTACTTAAACGTAAAATATTGTCAGAGAAAATGTTGCAACCCGAAATTAAAGAACATTTCTTTTTTGAAACATTTCTGCACCTCTTTGAGTTTTGAGTTCTATGTCTGAACAGCAAAACAAACAAACCCAAGAGCACAGTACAGAGTTAGCTGCATATCAAGTAGTGAAGTGATATCAGAAGGATCACTTTGCAGAGCACCAGTAAACAACCTTTCAGCCATGAGTGTGAGAGAATTAAGAATCAAAGCACTGTGAGTTTTGTTCAGTTTTCTCTCCAGTTTCTGCAGCAATGAGGCTTGAATGGTGAGATGGATGTGTTCTTGAATTTGAGTCACATTACTCTACATATTGGCTTACTTTCATCAGTACTCTGAATCTGTTTAGGGTTTGGATTCTATGACATAAATTACTGAAAACTGACCAATCGCTTAATCGACTGATATAACTGTCGTTTTTTTTAAAGCTGCCTTTTTTAACTGTCTGTAGAAAAGTACACATGAGCTGGACCAAATATAATTCCAGCTCGTTTCACCCGACCATGTCTGTGTTATATCTCCATCTTTCTGACTCTGAAACAACCTCTTTACATTCTGGATAGCACGGTTTTCAGCCCCCTCCCTTGTGCTTTTATTGTTACCATTGTAGGGAGGATTTCAGTTTAAAACATCAAGACCACTTTTTCTCACTCTCACACACAAACATACAAATTCACTAAACGAAGCTTTCAGCAGCAGACAGACAATTCACAGTATAAAAATATTCACTAAACCACAGAAAGGTCCACGATTTCACATTAAGCCCACATGTATAGGACTCTGAAGCCACACACTGAGAAACATCGTTCACTAAGCGCTCCAGAGCAAACAAGGATCGGGAATAATTGAGTCTTGATCAAGACTGAGACCCAAATAAGTCAAAAATAGGCAAACCATTTAAGATTGTTACAAAAGCTATTCACATAGGTCCAGCAGGATGGTGACGCCTTCAAAAGGCTGGTCCTCCATCTTTCTCTCTTCCATTGTTTCCTATCCAGTGCCAGCTCTGGTTCACCCGGGAAACCAAATGATCCCTGAATAAAGTCAGCATGTCACCGAAGGTCTGGAGAGATGGACGTGTTGTTGTTAGTCTGAGTCAGGCATTCAGGAGTCATCCGCTGTCAATTTAAATAATTATGTAAACAAACTTCAGCTTTACAGTGAAACTGACTCATGATCAGTCGAGTACTGACTGAACTGCTGATCAGCGAGGAACAACCAAAATATCACTGGAACACTCTCCACCTTCAGAGAGGAAACACTTAACACAGACGGGTGTGTCTCAGCGCAGGGTAAATCTTCAAAGGCGTCCACAGCCTCCTCAATGATCCTCTCAGGCGCTGGTGGCGTCGTTCGGAGCTGCCTGGCTGTCACTTCCTGTTGTCCCGTGTGTGACGAGGGTCGCTGCGGCCTCAGAGACGTCTCGCTGGCTGCCGTGCTTCGAGTGGCCGTCTATCTGATGCACGCTGCCATGAGCGGAGAGCGGGTGGTCCAGACGCGGCATGCTGCCATGGAAACTGCGTGCCTCTGTGCCTCGGTAAACCACAGAATCACTCCTGAGAGAGAGAGAGAGAGAGAGAGAGAGAGAGACTTATTGTCATCTGAATCACTACTTCTGACGGACAGATGCTCATGGACTTCCTGCTTTACCTGTCGTCACGAGTGCGGCGCAGGCTGCCATGGTAACTGGTCTTGCTGTGGGCGCTGCTGGCTTTACTCCTGGTGGAGGTGGGGGGGCCGTGGTGAGTTCTGATTGGTTCGTCAAGGTCATCTAGGACAGCCAAGTGGGTGGAGGAGGCGTGGGTAGATGTGCCCTGCAGGAGGATGGAAGGTGAGATAGATGTAAAAACTACGAGCATTAAACTGAGAGTATGTTCTGTTAAAGTTAGGAAACATACTGTTTTTAACATTCTGCTTTTCCTCATCCCATCTTTTAGATGAAAATACTATAACTAGTTCCAATGCAAGTTATGAACTGTACTACCAACAATATATGATGTGTATCCCCCTGTGTGTGTAATGTGTGTAAACACCACAGAGTGGAGAAAGACATTTCCCTGTGAGGGATTAATAAAGTATGTCTTCTTCTTTTACATATAGTACGACCTTCTTTCATGATTCTGTTCACATGCTATACTATGACTTGTTTTTTTCCAAGCTGCGGGAACGACTCGCCATCTCTAACGCTGGCGGGTGTCGGACTGTGAGTTTAGGAAGCGCTTGATATGATATGTAGCAGTTTTTTTCTATAAACGGAGCACACATTGTAAATGCTTTTTCCTAAAGATACACAGTGTTGAAGCTGTGTGAGGTGGATGATAGGGTCTGAGTCCGGACAGTCCTACCTGAGTGGAGGTCCCTCTGGACTTCCTCACGACGGGGGGGTGTGGTTCTCGCAGCAGAGACTGGGCAAAGTCTGGCTGCTCCTGCAGAACCTGACGGGACTCGTTCACCCCACTGCTGCAGAGAGAGGAGAGGGAGAGGTTTACAAACATATCAAATGGGGGGCATGTGAAAGGGTATTACTGCTGGTTGTTACAACTGCTGGTTATCAAAGACACAAAGACAATAAAATGGAAGAACTTTTTTTTGTATCCGATAGCATATTCAGCAGTCCATACAGAGCACGCACTCTTTGTATCCTTAGAAAGAAACTACCCTAATAAGAATAAGATTGAATTCATGCAGACGTATAAAACAAAGCAAACAAAGACAATCACAGGATCTCTCTTCTTACTCTTTGCGCCGGCGTCCGTGCAGAAAGTTGGCCCATTCAAAACAGGTTTTCTTGCTTCCCACCCAGAAAGCAGAGGGGATCCCAACGACCAACATCATCAGATATTTAATCAGGAACAAAACCATGGCTGGCCGTTTGGCTTTCTCCACCTGAACAGAGCAGAAATATTCAGTATGAACGCCACATTTATCCAATGAAGAGGATCGAGAGAGTTAGAAATACAGCCTGTAAAAGAGGAAGAGGAAATATTTGTATTATTGCATTTTAGTTTTGATGTGAAGGACAGTTTTCCTATAATATAGTGAAGATATATGAAATGCTTAGGATGCCACTGAGAATAGTTGCACATTAACAGAAAGCATTCAGCAGTGTTTTAAGCCTGGTCATGTAGGATGGAAGAGGGGAGGTAATCCTAGAATAACCCAGCTGTTCAGCAGCTGAACTGCAGGACCCTCTATCTCCCACCAGAGGGCAGGAGAGCAGCAGCCGTGTCGTTTTGGCTCTGGTTAACATAAAGCACATAACAGTAACATGATAACTAGTCGCAAACATTTATGATAGAGATATCAGATGTTGCCGTAGCAGAACATCTCAAATCTTTCTTTTTTACAATTCAGTTTAAACTTGAGGTAGTAGAGTAATGTACAGTATATTTGAATGTTTAAAAAGGAGCTGAAATATAAGAGTTGCCGACATGCTGCAGTACTTTTACACTCAAAACATCTCCTAAAGATAACTCTTAGTAGAGGAGGCCTTTTGACAAAGAAAAGCAGTTTTTTGCTTTTCAGAACCAGGGGCCAGAAGAATTGCTCTGTAATAATTAGCTTCAGTCTGTCTCGCCCGTCTCAGACTAAATGTCTCGGGTTTAAATGACACACACAGACAAAAATGAAGTCACTTGAACTTGAACAATGAGCCCAAAATCTTCAATTATCCAGTAACATGCAATTTGACCCTTTACACATACACACATTTGCATGCAAAGCCCCCCAGGGTAAAGCTCAAATAACGCATAGCAATATTGAAATTCCTGAGCCACAATAGGGCGTATAGAGGATCTCCCTTCGTGAGCGCTCACACACACAGCTCTGGACACATTCATGCACACATACACTAACAAGTAACATAAGCACTTGCACCTGCCTCCACCCCCTCTCATAAACTCTGTCAGTCACAAATTAGCTGACACGTCTCTATTATGAAACCACTGTTACAGCACTCGGCTGAATGATAGAAACATAAACAAACCCTTGAAGTTAGCTTTGATATGTTAAGATGAATGTGTGGGGAGTGTGTCTGCATTGTGCACATTTATTCAGTTATTAATATATCACCAGACTGCATAAAAGACCACACTCCCACTACTCTTTACAATTGCTACAAAGACGTTATAGAGTACAGGCAGCAGAGCATGACTGAGCAGGCCCTGAGAGAGACACACAGACACAGAGAGCGAGACAGAGAGAGTGGAGGGGGAGACAGGCTCAGAGAAAGGGCTAAGTGTGTGAGACCTACCAGAAGGAGTGAGAGACAAAGAGACAGAGAAACAGAGATGGTCGTTTTGTGTGGAATCTGTCCTGAGAGCTGTATTAGCCGAGCTAATGATGCATACTGCGCTCTGCTCCCTCCTCAGACACACACATGTTACACTGCCAGGTATCTCTCACCACACACACACACACACACACACACACACACACACACACACACACACACACACACACACACACACACACACACACACACACACACACACACAGTCAGAGGTTAGAACAGCTTGGTTACACTTACAGAGCCACTGCCGGTTTGAATGTGATCTATATTAACTGTGTTTTCCAGTTTTAGAACCCAATAAAGTGCTTTTTGTTTGTTTCCAGATCTCAGATTTTACTTGAATTCAATTAAATGGTTAAAAAAAAGAAGTTAATAAAAAAGATTACCCTTTAAAAAAAGGTCATAGGTCCATTCTTGTATATGTGTCAGTGTATCCAATCCACAGCTTATTTAACTGGAGAACCATACATTTGTTGATTTCAATTCCATATGTGTGATTGTGTGTGAGATAAAGAGACGCAGAATGAGAAGCATCACCACACAAACACTCTCTCCCCTCCCTCTCTCTCTCTCTCTACCTTGTATGGGCAGGGGATGTGATAGCTCTTGCAGTTTTCCTCCATCCATGTTTTCTCCCAAGTGCTCCGGTAGGTGTGTTCGTACAGGTAGCAGCCAATCACAGTCAACAAGGGGACCAGGTAGAGCACAGAGAACACTCCCATTCGGATCATGAACTTGACCAGTTTGGTCTGGTTCTCCTTCTCCAGAGGGATCTCCATACGCACCCGGTTCAGAGCCACAATGCCCACCAACAGGAGAGAGACTCCCACCTGAAGACAGAAAGATGGATGAGAAGTTAGACTCAGAAAGATTACAATTCATTATTTGTTTAAACGCATGGATGACTGACAAGCTAAGAGACTGTCAACCATCCAAACGGCCATTAACTAATCTCTCCGTCTCTTCATAACTCCAGCCAACAATACACTCTTGTTTCATTTCATCCACCCACCCACTCATCTGTTAACCCATCCATCCAACCTCCCCATCAGCTCTTTCATCCACCCACCCACCCACTCATCTATCTTCTGACTGTACTCACCGCCACGTTGAGGCAGAGCGGAGCCAGAACAAACCACCTCAGGGCGTCCATGTCGTACAGCCCTATGAAACACACTCCACTGATCCCATCTCCTTCAATTTTGTTCAGGGCCAGCAGGGTGACAGTCAGGGCCCCTGGGAGGCCCCAGGCCACAGCATGGAAGATGAGGGCTTTCTTCTCAATGGCCTCGCTGCCCCATTTAGGCACAGCAGCCAGGAACCAAGTGATGGTCAGTATGACCCACCACACGCTGCCCGCCATGGTGAAGAAATATAGGACCATGAAGAACAGGGTGCAGACCTGAGACATGGAGATATAACCTTTGATCAATAATGTGGGAGAGACAGCCAATCATCAGCTAAAGAATGTAATGTTTAACTCTGAAATGAATCATCTAAAAGGCTTGTTACTGGGGTTTAAGAGACATACATTTTGAGCTGCCTCATGGTAAAAACTAAATTCTAATTGGTTTTATTCAACATTGCGGATGGCTTAAAATGTAAATAAATGATCAGTACTATCACCCAACAGGCTTTTTGCTGTGGAGGCAAAAACAATGCCATGAGATGCGTGATGTTATTGTGGTGATCAGGATGGAAATGAAGTAAAACTCCCACCTTGTTGTGCGAGCCCTGGGTAATGGTTGAAGCTTTGAACTGGGACGGGCTGGCTGCGTTGCACGATACTCTGTCCTCCAACAGGAAGCCCAGAAAGAAGACCAGGGACACCATGACATAACACACAGCGTAGAAGATGATTGGCCGCTCAGGGTACCGAAACCTAATGAGGTAAAAAAAAATAGGAAGAAAAGAAGAATAGAATAACAGTAAACAAATGTTTCTCTAAGTGATATTTCAGTTCATCACACAATAATCAGCCATTCACACCTGGTAACATCGATGAGAAATGTCAGGAAGGTGAAGAGCGTTGCAGCGAGACAGACAACAGACACGACTCCTATGAAGTAGCGCATGAAGTTCAGCTCTTTCTGGTTGAAGAACATCGAGGGGCACGGGCCAGAGCAATCCTTCTTGCCCATGAAGGTGTAACCGAGGTCCGGTTCCATCTTGAGCTCCCGCGGGCACCAGAAGCCGTACTCTCTGGACACCGTCAGGGACGACTCGTCTGTGGGGTCAGAGTCTGTCTGCAGGTCCTCTACACGGGGATAGGGCTCGTCACAATCTGGGAACCTGGAAAAAAAAAATGTGGTCGAATTATGAAACTATAAAACCTCTCAGTGTGACTAAATACAAATCCACAGTAGAAGAAACTACCTTATCCAGTGTGAAAAATGACCTGTGCAGTTAAAATACAACAAACACACTAATATTACAAGCTGTATTATCAACAGGGTTGTAAATATATTTTTATGGCACATACACATTCTCAGAACATGTAGTAGAGTTATCTTCAGCTAAAATGACCATTAAAAAGGAATGGGAACAGATTTGATAAATAATAACAGGTAACTGTAACATGTCATCAGCCCTTAAACATGTTAAATGAACTAGTACATACAAATAATAACCATCTGTGGACTTTTAAATGCTGTCCTTTCACTAACAATGTCCATACACTGTAGGTGTGTGACAGCACAGCCAGCCAGCTCCTGCCTGCACCTTTAACTCTCACACTCACTCATGTCACATTTCTATTCTGTAGATAAGCACATGTACATGGTATGATCACCTTACATTTTCACACAATGGTATACCTTTAAACTGGTATACCACTGCAACCATTAATTCAGATGCTTCAACACCTTGTTTGTGATGACACTGTTTATGTTTTCATGTGGTGAGTTATTTGAAAATGTAATAAACACCTGTTACACTCCATGTCATCTGGCCAGGCCACTCCGAATACCTCCATGAGTTTGTGGCACTCATCCTTGGCGCGCTGGCAGAGGGATCGACATGGCATGGACACCTGGCCGTAAACGGTGCACACCGGAGCGTACAGCGCGCACAGGAACATCCGCAGGTCAGCACTACACACCAGGTTCACCATGGGATGGAACGGCTGTGGAAGAGACAGAGACATTTCGTTTTTTTTCGTCTCTGTCAATCCAATGTTTTATGCTGACATCAGCAGGAATCGGCCTGACAGGGTTGTTATTAAATCTGTCCTGCGTGGGGGAATGAAGGTTAAAGCGCTATCAGTGGCTAATATGAGAAGGCTCATATGTAACCTGAAATAGCCATCAAAGAGGATGGAGGGAGTGCCAGAAGGAGGGTAAATGTGTTCTAACTCCACTGCTGCAACTTATACTACTCAGTATACCATCAATATTAAGAGGCTTATGAAATATGTATAGCAGCCAGCTTTCATATTAGCAAATCACCCTTTGAAGTAGGGGACAGCAAAGACAGACCTGTGAAGGTTGAGCCACAGTCAATACACTGAACAAACAAACAGCAGATTATAGATCCTGGTCTCTGTGGTGGCTCGCTGACCTTCAGGCTGACGACTCAAACCCACCAGAATAATTGACAAATTGTGAGGAGGACAAAAAGCACAATTAGGGTTTCCCTTTTACAACTACTGCTGACATACTGCTGGATTCAGTGTGAGCGTACTTTGTTCTACATACAAACACAAAGGCAATGGATCTATTGCCAAAGTGAGGCTAGTATTGTAACACCTATTTTCTGTTGATGAAGTTTAGCTGGTGGCTTCTTCTGTTCATGCTGAGAGGTGAATTATTCATCAGTTTGATACCAAAAAACTGCCGTTCCATAGAAATTTAATTAGGACTTTAAATTGAAAATGCAAAGTACCGCACTTTAAAAAATGTACCGCCATTTGTGAATGTGTTCACAGATTGAAAACCGTGTGAGTAGATCTCTATGTTTAAATGAGGACACCAATTACCGAGAGACAGAATTTGTAGATGCGAACTGCTTTGAACTTATTTAAAAGGGACATTTATTCCATTAAGTCTTACTGAACTGCTCAGATTCACATATCAAACAAACATTTGAGCTTTCATACATACCCAATATATTCAGCATATCTTCCTGATGTGCTCATAAATCAGAGACTGACAGCGACATTATGCACCCTGCACTGTTGGGGTAATGTGTGCAAAGTGACCTGCATCTATTCAGCTATTGAACAGTTCACATCATGGAGCTGCACTGAAGCGGAGTTTATCAATGCAGCTTCTACAAGAGAAATCAGAGCAGAACCATGACCGTGAGCAATGAATAGATCTGGAACAATGAGCAATGTGTGTTTCTGTGTGTGTGTATATACAATATGTGTACATGGGACACAAAACACTGCACTTACATTGATTGCTTGCCACAAAAGCTACTGTATGAGTGCATTTGTGCAAATACCCATGCTTCAGTGAATGTGTGTGTGTTTTAAGCATGTTTCTGTGTAGAGCCTGGCATTCTTGAGTGTGTTTTGATCGTTTTCAATCGCTGTGTTCTAGATCTGCGCATTGGAGAGATGGTCCACCAGTAAATGGGTGCAGCGGTGCGTGAGCTGTGTGACATAGTTTTGAGTTCTGCACAGAAACACAGGAAAGCATGAACACACACGCTCTGCTCTATTCAATAATTGATGCATTTATTACTCATGTGTTTCTCCTACTGTGTGAACACGGAAGCCTTACTATGTAGGGGCGGGAAGCACATGACATTAGTTTTGTCATCTAAACCTCATCCAGGTCCGTCATTCGAACTACAATGTTATATTACACATTCAGTACATTCATACATAAATAAATACATCATTGTGTTCTCTGTTAAATATGTACTGTTGACTGAGCATGCTCATTAGGATTACGTTTTGAGAATTATCCTGGTTTTGACCTATTTTGGGATATGGTGTTTAAATGGAAACCAGTTTATTCATATGGCTTCAAACATTGTTATATCAGTGTCCAGGCTTCTGTCTGGTTCTCATCTCATGCCGCTCAGTCAACAAAGAATATTCAGAAACCTGGATAACATCATTAGTGTTAGGGAATCATCTGCAGATGTGCAAGATCTGCATCTTCACAATATCAGCCGTATTATAGCCAGAAGAAGCAGATGAAGTTCATTAAGTTGGATCAGTAAAGATGCAGAAAAACCAGCATGTATCCACATCCGAGACACCCGACAATATACCGGTTGTTAGGGAATAATTTGCTTAGGTATTCAACCTTCGACACAGTTCATCGTTTTCTCCTCTCACTGTCTCCTTTCCCATGGCATAGGTCTACAGCCTTGGGTATTGCTGCTATCTCTCTTAAGGAGGAGCAGCTTGGGCTCATTGTTGTTGCCACAGAGCACAAGCCACCATGAGGTAGTTTACAGTTCAGGGACGAAGGTTGTCTGGCGCACATTCTTTTCTATGGACGAGAGCTCTAGTTAGATTNGATTAAGATTAAACTAACTTCTTTTAGGGAACACCCACATACCTAGGAGTTGGCCAGATGTGTGTAAATGTCATGGTAATTGTTCATGGTAATTTGAAAACAAATGCCGTTGTTGGACACACACAAACACACCGAACATACACACACACAGCGGAGCTGAGCAGAGCACATACACACACACACATCATGCGCCTTTGTGACCAGACATTTCCTTCATACAACAAGTAATAGGGGGAATAATTGGGCCGTTCGATGTGTGTGTGTGTAGAGGTGTGTGTGGTTGAAACGTAGCAGCCTGCAGTGGGGAACACAGTGAAGGCGATGTGTACGCGCTGGTGCTGCACTTCTCAGAGGCTGCCTCCTGATGCTGCAGCCATTTCATGAAGTGAAGGAGGCTTTACAAATAAAAAAATAGCTCTACACCCCTGGCCGCAATGTCCTTAAAATGAAGTCCGAGTTCGAAATATATCTCAAATAATGTATGCACTGCCATTCCCCCACAAACATAACAGTCTGCGATTAAACGGTTGTCTCCTGTGTGCTCCACTTCCTATTGGCGCACCACCTGTAACTTTCTCTGCGCACGAGAGGCTGAGACCTTATGCTCACCAATTTTGATTTATTTTGTATGTTTTGGATGAAATAATATGACTGGTATAAAATTAAATTAAAAATTAATTGAATTTTATTTGATAAAATATTTTTATATATTTATAATTCTGCAAATATTACGATAAACTCACAGCTATTTCGCGGCCCGGCAGTAACACCTCCGCGGCCTGGTACCGGTCCGCGGACCCCTGATATAAGGGATATATGCACTGTACTTCACTTTAATTAATATTATGCTGAAAGGCGTATATATATTACAGCACGATTTTTTGTTGAACAGATTTGAGTGGTTCAAAATGTTGGGTCGCGATCTATTGACAAAGGAAAAAGTGGGTCCCGAGGCCTGACCAGTTGAGAACCACTGCCTTAGAGGATTCTTAAAACCACTCAAAATCTGATCATCTAAACTGCCCCAAACTAAAAATATTAAAATAATATAGACTGGTAAAAACCTTATAGCGTGCATTTGTATGAAACATTTAAATGCACTGAATCTTGTCTTTCAAGAAACAAATCAGCAACCTTAATCCCTTGAACCTAAAATGTGGATATTGTAATGTACTGGTAGATGCCATGGAACATTTCTTGCAGATCTTTCTGACAGATGATGAGAAAATCTGTCTTTTTGCCGCTAAACCTATTCCGTCTGGACACATCACCCTCTCGCTCTCTAGCTCTGTTTCTTCCTCTCGTGCAATCTGTGTCTCACACTGTAACTCACTCCCAAATCAGTCCGTCGGGCCCTGCAGCACAAATACTGTCAGACCACATCAGATCTAACTCCATTAGCTACGATATAACATCCCTGCTATAGCCCTCTACTAGCTCTCACAACTAAATCGTACATTTCTCTGTGTCTTTCTGCAGAAACTATGTGCAACTCGATTCCTATTCTGCATCCAAACATTACGAGACAATTATATTCTTTCTCTCTACAGCGTCAGAAAAGTGCATCGTTTCAATTCACAATCATAAAGCAATTACATGATTGCTCCGTCAGCACCAGCCCACCTCCTATTCCTATAGCATTTATTATAAGTGCAGCACTGTCTTCTTGCTGCTGCCTCTCTTCGGCACATCTACTGGTTTGATTTATTCTCCAGTAACATGTTCTACTGTCTCGCTCAGTAATACACACACAAGTGTTTTCATAGACGATTCACAGCAGAAGACACACACACTCTCTGGCTCTGTGCCTGCCTCTTCAATCCTCTCAGAGGCTCGTGAGAGAGACAGGCGTTGGCCATGAATAGATGAACTGAACGGACCGCGATGCTCTCCTCCCTAATCTCTGAAAGGACAGTCAAAAAAGGGGCACCCTTCTCTCACACTCTCTCTCTCTTTCATTCATTTGTTCATTTGTTCGTGTCCATCCGTCGTTCAGTGGGGAGGAGCGAACAAAGCCGTTAATGGCATTCCCCTTCACGTTCACTTCCCCTCCTCCTCTCCTCTTTCTCCTGTATTCACCTCTTATTTTCCTTGCCTCCCATTTACTCTGGCAATTACGCTGACATGCACTTGTCCTACTCCTCCTCCACTTTCTCTACCATCATCAGCATTCATAGACTTCCCCTACGTTTTTATCCTGTCATTTCAGGTTTGAGAGGAATTATTTAGCGACACAAAATGCTCTGTGTCTCCTTTGTTCTGTTATTCATGTCCTAAACCCACCTGCACCTTTTCTTAAGTGTCCTCATCCCTTGGGTTCAGTTCAGTCACCTAGGTTATATTTGATCTCCTCATGCTCCTAGATATTTTTATTTGATTACCCTTTCTTTACAAACAACATGCATTTATATTTGCTATATAAGTTGCTTCCTTGAACTTTCAATCCTGTCTTGAGACGTGTTGCTTTAGCTTTCATCTCTTATGTCATACAAAAATGGCCTTCGCATCAATTGGAACCTTTTATCTCTGTAGCATAATCATCTTTCCTTTGGGGACTATTTTTAAACAACCATACTGCATTTCTGAGCTAAAAGAGCCATACTTTATCTCATAAGCTAAGTTTTCCCCTTTGATACAATGAAATGCATAGTAAGACATTTACCATCCCAATCAGAACATACGTGGAACATAACATGGTTGATTCTTAGTTTTATTTGATATAAAACAAGGTATGACTTTCTAAATTAATAATCTACAAATTCCTTCAATCTATCCACTGATTTTTGGGAATAGATTTGGCAAAAAAATTGAATTTGGAAAATGTCAAATGACCTGCTTCTGTTTTTATTAAGATAATAACATTGGCGTTGTCACTTGTTGACTGCGTAGAGCAGAACAAACCTAACTAGAAAACATCTAAAATAAACACAATGTCCCGTTAAAAGATTGAGGACAAAGAAAACTGTAAACCCTAGGCTCGAATACCCCAGAGGAAAGAGCAGTGTGTTCATCCAATCAGGTGCAGAAATGATAATGTCATTAATAAGAGGACTATCAGTCTTCTTTGATACAGTTTGAAATAACTTCAAATGATATCTTTCTCTGCTTACATCATGTCTGCGTTCTCCAGACAACAATGAACAAACCACAAATTATAGGTTGACTTTTCATGGCTGCTGTATGTCACCGCTCGATAATAACAACAATGAAGCCTTCTTCTCATTGGTGTGGGTGGACATATTATATTCTCGACCATGCCTGATTAAACACGGCTTTTACTGTAACCCTAATTATCACGCATTTGGCAGAGTTTCCATTCCTCGTCTTATTTTCCAAGATGAAACACACAACATGAATTTCTCCAAACAATGACTTAGTGTGAGTCTCTTACTTCCTCTACTTTTCCCTCCTCCCACTCCTCTCCTTGGTTTTGTCCAGACCATGCACTCATCATCCAATTTCCCTCTCCTCCCCTGCTGTCTGTCACTCTCCCTCCATTCCTCCCCTTCCTTCTCTGCCTATTTAACTACCATGGCAACAGGTGATGTGGTGGCTCTCACAGGACCATGTCTCATTGAGGATAACAGGGCAAAGCACAGACACACTCACACGCACCCACAAACACATTGTGGTAGGACTCCTTTAATGGGTGAAACCATCCAAAAGTATAGCAAACAAGCTCGCACAATGAGCGACACAGAGGGAGTGTGAAAGTGAGAGAAAAAGAAACTGAGAGGCGTAGGAGAGAGGGTCGAATGAAATGATAGAGATGTATATAGATGGGAGCCAAGAGTGTCAGTGGAGCTGAATCAGATAGCACCCGCACACGTCCTCACACCATCCAAGACGCCTGTGCATATCCATCTGCTTACCACTTACATCTACGCTCCATTATATTCAGGGGAAAAACAAGCTTTTTCCAGCTTTTGAGGAATCGAGGCGTATTTCGCAAACTGATAGATTTGTAAAAACCATTACATTTGAAAGTCAAAATATAATTTTATCAATATCTTTTTGTCTTTAGCTTGCAAAGCACCTTCATTGGCAAAGTCATTTGTATGACGAAGTAACACGTTCACTAGTAAATATTCTCCCTCCATTTTATATCAAAACGGCTTTTTTAATTCTACATCTTATAATATTTTTGGCAAACTCCTACAGTAATATACACTTTGTTTGCTGCCTACACAATGCATTTTGGTCCAATGGGTTTTGTAATTGAAATTCACAAAAACACAATACTAATAGTGGTATAACAAGGCTCAGCCATGTTATTTACAAATCAACGATCAAGAGGTGTTCCATGAACAGTGTAGAGATATAATCTGCATCTCTAACAGATTCTGGAAGTTGGAGAGGGAGAGGAGGGTGACTTAGATGAATTGGGTGAGCCACAGTGAGTGGGATGCTGGGTTTGGGCCAGTGTCGGGAGGACTACATAGGAAATGGATGTGCACAATCAAAAGTGCACATTGATTAGAGCAACACTGACTGGTTACAAGTACTCATCAAAGCTATGTACAAACAGCTAGAGCCTTGCTGACCATGCAGGATGGCAACATCATACTGAAGTCAAACAAATAAATACAAATCTCTGTCTTTGCACAGATTTGAGCTGCTTAAAAAAAACATGTAACTATTCACATTTTTATGCAAGCTATTTTTGGAAAGTTGAGACTTGCATGCATTTCAATAAGTGCACAATTAGTAGCCCTACAGCTTCTAAGGGTGACGCTGGTCCGGACCTGCAGTATGCTGAACATGTTAGAGCCGCCTTGTGTTGAGTGGCTTTGCGTGAGAAGGGGATCAATGATGTGTGTGTGTGTATGTGTTTTTGTGTGTATGTTAGTATTAAGTTGTGCTTAACAGTGAGGGTTAAACATCTCTCACCAGACTTACATGCACACAGACACGGTTCCCAGGCCGGGTCATGGGTTAAGATTAAAACCGTAAGACATGGATAACCTATATTTATGTGTTTTATCAGAGGTCAACACTGCAGGGCTCCAAACCAATAGAACAAACGTTTAGCTTGAACAATATGTCACACACACGCAGCAAGGGATGCAAGATGGAACAGCACAAACTGATCAAGTTAGATGTGACAGAAACATCTGAAAGGCCTGTCAGGAGATCACAACAGATGAACTACATAAATATGAATATCAAGATGGGGTTGGAGGTTTGAAGGAGGGACATCATTTTACTGAGGGTTGAAAAGGTAATAACAATGGAAAGCTAATGTAGTTCAACGTACTTCATGAACTCTACTGTAGTGTCACATTTTGTTGATCAGACATTGCAATTTACATACAATATTAATTAATAATTGTTACACATATTTTTCTGTCCATATTTAAATTCATCATATAGTGAAAAAGCAAAAAGCAAATGTACAAAAACATTAACATATTTATCACCCAAAAAGGTCAAACACTAAGGTCAGCTTTTCAAATGTCAGCATCTGCTGCCATTTTACTTCCGAATATCGTTGTTGTTCAGATATAGCTTTGGTTTTGGACTTCTGAAGTCAAACACAACAAGGAAGTAAAAGAATCCACTCGCTATTTAACTGGGGAAATAGTTTGGTAGAACAAATAAACAATTGTTGTTAGTTGCAGTTTTAAAAGACGACAGAGCAAGCTGATATTGAAGGAAAGGGTATAGGATGGGTGTAATTGTAACTCATGGCGACCTGTGGAGTTATATTTACAGAGGGCCACAGAGCAGTAATTTGAGCAATGCAAAATCTCTCAAATCTTTCTTAAAAGCTCTCTTTACGTGGCATGGGGAGGCTGGCTAAGTAGTAGTGGCCACTATGCTGATGGGAACGTTCTGCCAACAAACAGCACCAGGCAGTGCCTTTGTTCTGTGCATAAATAAATGATTGCTTCATTTGGGCTGGCAGCTTCAATAGACTCTGTAGGAATGAGCAGGATAATGAAGGGTTCAAATGAAATAAACAGGAACTATTAAACTGAATGAGGACCTGTCTGAATAGGGTAATCAGCCTCTTCAGATGCACAGAAAACACACACACAACCATCACACACACTCGCAAAACACAGCTCTAAAAAACCCTATTCAATCTTTAGTTTTACACACACAATAAGAAAAACAAAAAAACAGACCATGCTCAAGTTTCGAACTCTCCCTATTAAGCACACAACAGCTCTCTCTGCTGTGGCGACCTGGTGGCCCCGGGGTGGTCCTACTCAAACAGAGCAGGTCTTATTTTGAAGGACAGGACCCCATACTGAGAGACACACAAACACCGGAGACAGTAAGGTCTAAAGACTTTACAGAACCTGTCAGTCAGTATTTCCCAGTCCTAAGTCTCCGATATGCTGTTTCTGCTCAACTGCCCCATTTTCTTTATCGTCACCTACTCTTCTCTTATTTTTGTGACTCCCTGAGATGAATCTATCTACTTCTCCAACTCATAAATGCAAGCAATTAAACAGTAATTATTTCCCTCAGTATGATGAAAATCATTGAATCTCAAATGTTTTAATTAGAGAAAAAAACAAGCACAGAAAAGGAGTTTTTCATGCCATTGGCAAGCACATTACTGCAGTAAAAACGATATATTACTGCAGTAAAAACAATATATTACTGCAGTAAAAACGATATATTACTGCAGTAAAAGCTATATATTACTGCAGTAACAACTATTTCAATCAGTTCTCCTTTCTTGAATAGGTGGAGTTATAAAACAAGGGTGGTCTTGTGGGATTAGGAAAGCTCTTAAGACTCTTTACACAGTGATTAAGTATGCAACTGGCTGCCTGTCAGTTCATCATATCCCATTGTAGTTTTCTTAAGTGTGACTTAGGGACCACACAGGCAACATGACGGCAGTCATAGGGATTAATAATGCTCTAACCAAATATGAGAAATGTTACCTTAGGAGGCAGCTGTAAGAGGCCCAAATGCGTCAACCACAAGCGTCAAATTACACGCAATCTAATCTTTATTTTAATAGGACATTTTTAAACCTTTTAAACTATTAGTGTGAATCATGAAGCGTTAAAACGCCATCTCAGTTTTAATCATCTCTGCTTTCAGCCTTCAATCATTTCGGAGCATCCTATTTTTCCAATGTAACATTTTAGAATCAAATTACTGACAAACGTCAACGTGTGCATGTAACCAGAACCCAGCTAAATGAAGGGGAAATGCCTGATTGTGTTTGAATACACTTAAGTATTGAGCTCCCTGCCAGCAAGTCGATTTCGTATGAAAGAACAAACCTGGCTTCATTACTAAAGGGAAGAGATCAAGAGAATAATAGTGAATATAGCTTCCGTTTGATACGCCTTGCTTCTTGCCCATGTATGTATTATTCTCCGACAGCGTGACAGCAGTGCAGTAGAATGAAAGAAACCTAATTACATGAAGCGGTGATTCCTGTTTGACTCAAAAAGAGACACGGATACTATAATAAATGACTAAGTAAGATGGTTTCCATAGCTAAACATTACATGCATGGATACACCAAGACAAGCGACCTGTTATCTATAAAGCCCATTCTCTTACTGTGCTTAGTGTGAATGCTGCATTAGCTAAATAAATAAATAAAACGCAGGCCTCATATCAATTATACACTGTCAGCGTTGCTTTAAAAACATGAGATTCAGTAGGAAAGTCATTGTGATTTCAAATCATCTGCATGCAAAGGTGCGGTGGGGTTCGTGGTAATCATGTTATTCCATTGCTTGCACCTACGTACATATTCCTTGCTTAAATTGATTAGAAAAATGTAATCCTGGTCTTGGTAGTTGGCGTGGAGACATATTGACAGACAGATCTAGATACCTCCATTCAGGACTAGGCTTCCTGTCTATTTGCTTTATACACAGTGTGTTTCTATTGAAGCCCAAAGGAGCCTTTCTCCGACTGACCGTTAGACCAGGGGCTCTGTAATCTCCTTCACTCACAGGAGCCAAATGACAAAAGATTGTGCTGGAATTGTCCGGACAAACTCAATGAGCTATTGTCAGCACAGATTAGGCTACCATTCTGTTGACGAGTTTTTATTGACCATTACAAACCAGAGTCTCAATAATTGCCACAGAGTTGAGATTGAATAACCATTAATGAACCGTCTTTCAGTCAGGAAGGATTATTAGAATAAAGCATGAAGTTGAGAATGCCTTCTATCCCATTTAAATGAAACTCCAGTGCAGAAGCCACATATGGTCCGATGAACTCGAGGGGAAAGTCCCCGGCCAAGCAGACATCTGGGTTCCTCAGGCCTCAGGCACGCATCTCTTGCACGATCCGGGCTATAATGGGCATGATAACATTTTCTCTATCTCATAACTGTCTTGAGTTTTGGCACACTGCACCCATAAATACATCCCCTTTTTTCTGCTATCTTTGTCTGTAACTGCACCAATACTTCTATGCTCAAAAAAGCTGCCTTTTCTTTTTTTTAATGAATGTGAACCTTTAACATATTATATGTTAAGTACGGTTCTATAAAAACGGATGACTTAGCCTAACATGTCGAATATGTAGTGAATATATTCTTCAGTTTTGAGATGACCTCAACATAAGGTTCTTGCAATGTGATCAGTTGTTGTCTCATAGCACCGACACAAAACGCCAATGATGTAATCACTAAATCACTGTGTCTAACATGCACAGCTCAAATAATGTCACAACCTGCAGCACATCCTCTGGGAACCATAACATGCAGTGGCAGATGGAAAGTATAGTCTATATTCCTACGTGACATGAAGACGAACAAGCATGCACGCGGGGAGGAACACACAAACATATTGCTGAAGAAATCACTTCACTAGACATAATCTCCCATTCTAATTTCATCTCCCTTTTCTTCCACTTTCCCCTCTTATGTTTCAGTCTCTCTCACCCTTTTTCCCTCGGGTTTAATTGACTATTGTGGCAGATGGGGTGGCGGTTGGTCTGTGGGAATCAATGACTTCATTGTGGGACTAAGAGAGAGATTAGCAGCTAGTTAGCACTAGTGAGAGATGACAGCTGGCACCAATAACCTCCCCCGTCACTCATATTCTCACACACATGAAGTACTGGAGTACAGTTAACCCTCAGCTAGGCTCAGCAATTACACATAGGAAAAATACTGCTCTGTGGTTTGAGCCTGTCACTCAAACACTGAATAAATGAGGTCTAGTATGTTAATCGTGCACACACATTCTGGGATAATCCATTTTTGGCTTGTTACTTCTAAAAGGAAAAAAGAGAAAAGGCAGTATTTTAAATGTCAGCCAAAACTGGGGACTCACTGAGGGCAAATCTCCACACTATTCAAAATAGAGTGCCTTTTGAAAATGTTAAATCCAGGGCTTGGATATATCTCAGCCAATGACTTGAAGGCATCTCACAACAAATATAAAAGTAGCAAGACAGCTTACTAGTATTTGCCAGGGCCAAGACACGAAAACTCTGCATCTGAGGCAGAGAAGAAAATTCTCCAAGCGATACATGACCCCAAAAAGAGACGACAACAGCTGCTGACAATGGATCCAGTTTCCTTAAGGCATCTGAAATACGCCAAGCTGATTTGGCAGCAGTTGTTTATTGTCATAGTCCAAAGTGGTTAATGATGAATGGTCAGACACAATCTTTTCACATTTAAATTTGTATTTCACCAAACCTTAATCCGGTTCAACACATCAGAGCACAGAAAACCAAAAAAATGATTTTCATATGCTGATAAAGAACACCCAGATGTTAGACCAGCTGTGCTGATGTGCAGCTGCTCTGGACCACAGCTACTGTTTTGTGAAAGTTCAACTGATACTGCTATAACAATAAAAGGTGCAATCATTTCAGCTGCTCAGTTAGGGTTTCTTAAAAACATGTGACATGGCTGTTATATATACGATTTGTAAGACACATTTCCTGTTGATTGATTATCATTTCAAAATGACAATTCCTCTTAATCTGAAAGTAAAAAAAGACTATCATTACTTTGTAGTGGTTTTCTATTCGCTAAAGTAATTAAAGATTTGTTTTAAATGTGGTATCTTTGCTTTAAAACGTTTTCACGCAGTTACATTTTCACAATCTCATACCTGCACATTAACATACCGATCTGTCAACACACACACACGTAGGTATTATTCAGCCCCTGTCCCATGAGAGATATTATTACATTTCCTCCAGGAATCCCACCAGGACTACCATGTCTGGTCAAAGCCAACCAGAGCAGGAAGACTAAACGGGCTCGTGTTGCTACTCCACCATCTTCAGAAAGCTGTCTCTTCCATGACTGCTGGGACTGACGGTGTCAGTTACTTGGCTCCTTCATTTGGGTCAAATCAAGTTCAACAACAGATGCTTCCCTGACACAGCGTGTTTTGACATGACACTGAGGAATTGCCACGATTTGAACATTTGCACGCCCCTAATCTACCAACTGAATCCCACGACTTAAGACGTGTCATCATCAATTTAAACGAAAATGCATAGCTGTCAGTGCATTTCGTTTTTTTCAATTCTTATCATTTTTCAAGGGACAAAAGCAGCGTCAGACAGCAGTGATCCTGTGAGTCGCCTGAACCTCATTTTTTGACACGAGAAGAGATTATAAAAACCCTTAATTAAAGATTTACAGAGCAGCATTGAGTATTTTGTCTTTATCTTTTGGCTGACATTTATCTGGTTTTGACATGACAAAATATTAACTAAACATAAAAATAAGCCCTGTGTCTAAACACACATCAAGCTCAGCCAACATTAGTCATGTCCGAATTCATCTGCTTTTCAACAGGGGGTAATTTAATATGCCAACAGCTGGAGGCAGATTTCATTCAACTCACTGTATTTGCTATCCTTTCCTGTTCTCCAAAGCACAAACCACAGTCTTTACATGGCAGCCATAACATGGGTGGAAAGATGCCACTGAGCATGTGTAGTGACTGAGACTTACACAAATAATTGATAAACAAGAGATTAAAACAACTCAATCTGACTCTCCCACTAAAAGAGACAGGGCCCTATCGACATAGATTTGATCTTTTTATTTTTTTGAAGAAATTATCTTTATTTTATCGTTAGGAAATAACTACGTAGTTTTACAGTCCAATGCCAAATACAGTGGCATAAACATTTGTTACGAACTAATAGTTGCTGCAGACATGTAAGTATGGTTTAGTTATTGAGCAACACCTTGCTCTGCGCTCCAACTGCCTCCCCGGGGTGTAACAAAGGAGAAGGAAAAAGAGGTAACATGATATAGATGGATGGTGTATTGCACTCAGACACGGAGTAACATAGCACCTTCTTCCCTTTTTTGCTTAAAACTAATTATGCCCTAACAGAAAAATATTTCTTTAGAAGTATCAATCACCAAATCACCTAATGGCTTTCTGTTCAAATGTCTCTCACTGTTGCTGCTCATATTTCCTTCTGTCAGCTACTGTTAACTTTCAAGTAAGGTCATGAGTGCCTGAGTGAGTACACATCACCTAAGTTTACAAGTAACATGTAGAGAGGATAGATCTGTAATATGAGGAGCGCAGATCGACTATCCCCTTTGCTCAATGCTTCCCTTCTCTTGTTAACTCTTTGATATTCCATGCCTGTGTGAAAGACGCTTTATTCCACGTGCAGCTCTGTGTATCCAATTTGTTCCACTATAGCCTGCAGATTATATTGGTCAAGGAACCTGTTTTTTTTCGCAGTGTCAAACAAGGCCTCTCCATTGTTTCTGTGCAAACCATCACTGTGTACCCTGAGGATAAAGGATATTGATGATTTTCTGGTTGATTGAAGCAAATCTTTAAATTGAGTATACTTATTAGTACAGGGGTAAACTTACAATATTGCCTTGATTAAGCAGAGGATTGCCAAACAAATGTATGTTAATAAGTATGTCATGTATTTTGACCTCACAAATATAAGCATATCTGTGCCCCTTTTCTCTTGCACGGTTTCTTTGCACTGTATGCAACGTCCTTTTGTCCTCAGCAGGTGCCTGACACCACAATGTGAAACTGCAGACTGTCGCTTTGTAGTTGTTTACATTTTCTGCACCATGTCACCAAGACAAAGACGTGTGCATTTTGTGTAGGTGGGGACTTACCGTTTGATTCCTTGATGATGTTACACAATACAGAACAGTGTTTTACAATGCACAATTTTTTACCACAAATAAGAATTTCATCTCTCTCTCTCATTCACGGCCGCAATGATCACATTTCCCCATGGGCAGAGGCACCCGGACACAAAGCCCGCACCCACTGAATGACGAGTAAATCAACCTACCTCCATGGCCAGTGCAGCCGTTTGCTGGTCGTAGTGGTTCAGTAGATTGGGCATGAAGGTGGTGTTGTAAGGCAGATCCTGGCACATTCTCAGTCTGATGGGCTCACAGCTAAACTCGCTGTGGCTCTCCATGGACTCCAGATGAATGGACACAGCGGGTGTAACCAGGGAGAAGAGGATTAGGAGGATAGGGATGAGGAGGACAGAAAAACAGACTCTTTGTCTGCAGTACATTGTTGTAGTCTTTGAAAACCAGTCTTTCGTACATCGTCTTCCAACAAGTGATTGCATCTTAGCGTTAGACATTTCTCCACAGTGGCTTAGTTTGATGAATTCATCATCACCCAGACAGCATTGAGATAGCCAAGAAGACGTGAAGAATTGTTTTTAAAGCTTCTTAACATTAGAAGCAATTGAATCCATTTTGAGTGTCAGTGGTGGAGGTAAGCATGAAATCTTCAAGGCATCTACACGCTGTATATGGAGTCCCAATTCATCTGTTTGCCATGATTAGAGCGGATCTTTGTGTCAATCATTGAATTTACCATTCATTGCAATATTTGCTTTTCATTTAACATCCCCGAATGCGCCATCTGAATTGTTCCTCATTTAAAAAAGATATGTTATGGATTTGCCTGTCCTCCTGGTAATCCCCTGTTCCATCCTTAAACTGAAAGCATGTCGCCTAAATAATAAATCCACCATCAGCCGTCTGCTGTGGTCTCCTCTGGGCTACTGGGCGTCTCTTTCTTCTTCTGTTTGTGTCTCCTCACTCTGTTTCCAGTGACGTTTCAAAAGGAACATCTGAAGGTGAGGCCACAACGTGTAATCATCCTCCAAATGATCTCATCCAACTACCTGGAAGTCTCCAAATCTAATTTTTCACATTCACTGGAGTGGATACATCAAGCAGGTCCTGCAGGTTTAAACATACAAAGAAGAAAGGGTCAAACAAACAGAGTGGGCTTAGAGTAAAGTTGTTCTGTATCTGGTATTGTTTCTGATCAGCCACACCCTTAATACAAATTAGGAATAAGAAACACAAGATCTACAGGGTAGTAGGCAGGCAATAAAACGTATTAAACAATTAAACAGTGTTGTTGCAATGTTAAATTGTTATTATGTGTTGAGTCAGCGGGGTCATACGCAGTTCATGTTGCAGACTGCAGTGCAGAAAACACGTTCAAAGCAAGAAAAGTGTTAACGTTACACCTGCGGAGGATAACACACTCATGTTTGTGTGAGGTTGGCCGGGCAACAGTAGCGTTTCCCTGCGATGTTTCACACTCTGAGAACCGGTGTCTTTATGGTTGACTACCCAGAAAACTTTGAGATAATAAGCTTCGGTAGTATGCCTTTGAAATTAAACAGCAAATAAACGTATCCATTAATTGAGTTTTAATTCATAACTGCGAGAAACTGTTCTGAGTCGAACGTTAAACGAGCGAACTTGCGTAAACCCAAGCACTGATAGCTAGCTAGCGTTAAATGTATCATGTTAAATTGCACTAAACACCTCTGGAAGGTGCGGTAACGTTACAGGTCACAGCCCTAAACGGTATCTGTGTTTTTGGGAGAGCATAGCTAGTTCTAGAAAGCACAGACCTTTAAAAATGTCATACAGGCATCTTCGCTGTGTTGAGGCACACACGGTGACGGCTTATCAATCTTAGGTTAGTGTGTGTTTGTCACCGCAGTGTCTTCAACCGCCGCGCGCTGCTCTGCGCACATGATTCCTTAAGAGCATTATAGTCGAAGTATGTCTGGCTTGCCGACAGGAATTAAGCAAAACGTGAAATATAGTTCCTGTGTAATGGTACAATTATAAAAGCTTTACCTTGTGTGGAGAATAACGAGCTGTTCGGCGCTGCTCCTCTCTCTGCAGTACTCCGCTGCTCCGCTGTTTGCAGCTGGTTGCCTGCAGCAGCGTGCAGCAGACATATCGTGGACGCGGATTCATCGTGCCCGCGCAGGGAGACATGAACAAATTGGTCCTACTGGACGTTGCATGCTGCAGGCTTACTGTATAAATATGGCTGACTGACAATAGCGATAGACTGGACATGGTAAATAGCATTTTGTTGGCGAGAAGCTGTGTATTTTATTATAAAAAAGGGCAGATGCACCATAAATAAGACATGCTGTTAAATGCTTTTGATTATCATTAGATGTCTTAACAAGTGGAACACAAAATGTTGAAGGAAAACTGTGTGTCCATGTTTTGGGTCCTGGATTTGCAGCTCTGTTATAGCATGGTAAATACAAGGATTTCAGAAAAGTGTTTAAAAACAAACTATTGAAAAAGAATAATCATTGATTTCTCTCTGTTTAAAAGGGGGCGACATGCAGTTTTTATTTTATTTATGTTGATATTCAATCAACCTTTATTTGATATTAAAAAAATTCTACGGGTGCACTTTCACATTTCAATGCCCAAGGGAAGAACACACAGCTTGTGCTCTATAACTCAAAGGCTGCAGAGATATATGATGGACAGGCAAAAGTAAAAGCACACAAATATCTAAAAAGGTAGCATTTACAAAACATCTTTATTAAAAATTAAACATGACATTCTAGAAAAACCATAAAGCAAGCAATGAAATGAACAGTACATCCAAATATGTTCAAACGTAACAATCAGGCAACAGATTCATAACCTTTCACACACACATTAGTTTACAGCTGAAAGAGGGAAAAACATCAGTCATGAAACTGATTTTGTCTTAATGGGCTGTCCTGCTCAAGTTGTTACAGGAGCCTACATTTAAAGTTTGTTAATTGTTTTTATTATTAATTTAGTCTTGTTATTGTACTTTATTCCATTAAATCAACTCACTGTGTTTTAAAACTATATAAAATGTAGGTTTTCAAGTAAATACATTTAAAGAAAAAAACACAAGTTTAATTTTATCACCAACAATGTAAGTTGTAGGAATTAGTGATTTGCTATACGAGTCAATTATAAGGAATTGACTATTAATTGCGGTACATTTATAAATGGACTGCATTCCACACAAACCTCATATATGGGAGATCAATAACTTCACAGGAAATGGCCAAACAGATTTGTTGTCATTGTGTCAGTCAGTGCTATGTCAATATTTATCCTCGACAGCCTGAGGATTAGTATTGCGTGCCATGATTCCCTTCCACACAATTGAGCATGGCATTAGATTAACCGTTTCACCACTGATCTGATCTTCTTTGGCGTTGAGTTGTGGGGGGTCTGTGCCAGTTAAGGCTGCTGGCCCACATACTGGTTTAACCTCTTAACATGACCCCACTTGGCATTTAACCACAGTATACTATAACTATGTGGATTTAGTGCATTTGTGAATGTAGTATATTCACTTAATGCACTCAATCCACATAGCTTTGCAGCAATGCAGTTTTTTTCCTTTTAATTTCCACATGGCGCTGCATTTTAGCAATCTGAACTTTAAGCGACGAGGGTAACTAAAAACCTGTGTCCAGTAGAACTTTTTTTTTTTAAGTGATGACAATGTAAAAAAAACATGAAATGTGGTGTGTTCAACTATAGTCAATGCTTTGCCTGCAACATAAAGCCTTAGTGGAAACTCAAATGAACATGTCAATAACTGCAGTTGTATTTCAAATGATCTACTTAAAGAAACAACTTTTAAATATGCAATTTAGCATATGACATTTAAGTTTAAGCCAAAAACCATATCTGCATAAAATTAGAATCATTTTCTATAGCAAAAACAACACAACATTTTGATAATTTAATTTCACATTATCATGTAGCAATTCAACAGCTAGAATTTAACATCATTATTTGTTGAAATTAAACGTGTTTATAAGAAAATATTGAGCAATAGGATTTGTGGACTGCATCTCTAATGCAATGGAGTGTATTGTGTAGAAATTGTAAAATAAAAAAAACATTAGCATTGAAAAAAGCAATAGAATGAAAATTAGAATGAATAAAAAGCTAAAATATTCCTAAATTCATCTAAAATATTTTTGCTAGATATAAAAATGTATTTTCTTCATAAACCGAGGTTTCTTCATATAGAAAGACATTGCATATTTGGACCATTACAACTCAACAGTCATGGCTAGATACGGATAAGACTTCATTTATATATGTAGGCTTCAACACACCAAACCTAATCCCATTATCTGCACAAAAGGATCTGCACCCGGCTGCTGATGAAATGTACATTGTGCAAGTTTTTTTTTGAATGTGTTGTTGATGTACCATTTATGGGTTCCATCAGGAACTGCATTCCGCTCACAGCTTAACATATAATATAAGTTTGGTTTATAACTGAAAACAAATACAGTTGGTTACCCATCCGTGAGTCGGGGTATGGGGTTTTATGATACTGCAGGGCAAAGAACAGTTTCTTAAATCTGATTCCTATTCTGTTCGACAGTGACACTCACCTAGCTGACTGTAGGGCAACATTTTCTGATCTCAATACAGGTGCAGCAAGGCTTTTTGGGATTTGGCTGTGCTTGTTTACACGGAGTGGGGTCCTTCCTGCTTTTTGTTAAGTCAGGCATCAGGGTTCAAGCGCTTTCCAATCAGGCGTTGGCTGTGGGGAGCTCCTTGCTCAGACTGGAAGAAAAGAAAGTAAGGATAAAGGTTGTGTAAAGTCTGTGTTAACGTGAGCCAGTGGGCTTGCATGTTCTTTTTACTTATGTGAATCAATTGTGTGCGTGTTTGAGATGGACCGAGTGCACATCTGAGTCAGACAGAGATTCAGACATACACACACCTGAGTTACACCCCGCACACAAAGACACACACACCTGCTCTTTGATGTAGCTTTTCCCACAAGGGACCAGCCCTCTGAGGGCCAATCCAATGATGAAGCACCACACAGACAGGCCAGCTTCAAATGCCGCCAAGAAAGCACACGGGATCCACATCGCCAGGGTGGTGTCCTGAGAGACCGGAAGAGACCGGAACGTGGAGGACAATGTATGAAATAACTCTGCATTATTTATTCAACTGTGCAACACTCGCATTAGTTTGGCTTTATTTACACTTTACATTACTAGTATCAATCTAAATTATAATATACACTATATATAAAATATATATATATATATATATATATATACATATATATACACACACTACTGAATATAAATGTAAATTATATATTTTATATATTTATTGCGTTTATATTTTGTGAGCACATTTTCAGTTAAACATCTCGATTTATAAGTATATTTTTTATAAATGTTATTCGAAAATGGAGAAACTTTTATGAAATACAACTATCCCCAGGGATAATAAAAGCCTTTCTGATTCTGATGTTGACATTTCTTCTGTGATGCTTCGTCTCAATTTTACCCCTCAAAAGTTGCAGCAGTTAGACAAAGAGAAAAAGAGCTGGAGAGTGATGTGGAAATGTCAGTTTAGACTCACATAGATTCTGGTTGTATCGAACGGACACCGGGCACTGACAGGGGACCGAGCGTTGATGGGCACCTCTGTGTCGTTGCATCCCTTCATCAAACCTGCACCATTGCTGGCCACAGTGATGCTGATAGCCAATAGGAGCCCTGTGCAGCATGCTGCCGACAGCAGGGCGTTCAGGAATGATGTAATTAGAAGCCCTATTTGCTGGAGAGAAAATCATAGGAAAACAGACCGGGCGGTGACTATTGAGCAAACACAGGATGAATGATAATATCAGCAGTTGAAAACTAATTAAATTCTTACCAGTTTTAACACATGAAGATTCCTTGACACCACAATGGCAATAATCCCAGCGGCAATGCTCTGGAAGATTCAAATAACAAAATGATTGTTTCAGCCTTAGAGTAGGGTTTATTAAATTATGTGCCACAAATTATAATCCTGGCACTGAAGATGTGAGGCTGCATTCTTCATTTAGGAGCAAGGCTAAGAAGACTTCAAACAAATGGAAATAAATGAGTCTTACAAATGACTGTAAATTAGAGATTACAGAGGGAAACCAGTGCTGGTAAATTATTTTGTTACTTGTTTTTATTGTCATGTGTGTACAACCTGTAAAACATGTAATACCCCAATGAGTACATGATAGTATTGAGTACATTTAAAAGAAATTGGACATTATCTATCTAATCATAAAGATCTAACAGTTTACCGTATACCTCATTTTGATGAAATCTGCCTTGGGGCAATGAGTAACTGGTTTGAAACACCAGCTCCTTTAAAAACAGGCAAGTTCAGTCTTGATTGCCGAGAAAAGTACCCAAAACTGTAAAGAGCTAACAGTGCAAATCACTTTGAGGTTTACTGCAGGTGCATGTGTTATTCTGAAGACACTGGGATGAATTCAACAGCTTTTCATAACTCACCAAATTCATGGTAAAAAAACATCTGATCAGGATTGCTTTGCTTTTAAAGGTTCTACAAACCTTAAGCCTCTTGGCGCACGCTGCAGATTTGACGTTGAAACAAAGGATGAGCGGCTTAAATGAGGACTTACCAGCAGGCCAGAGGTGACGGAGATGATGTTGGCGACAGTGTACTCGGTGCTGATGTGGTTGTCTGGTTTGGAAATGTGGCGGAGGACATTGCCATGGACAATAGCTCCAAGAATGAAGTTAATATGGCCGACCAGAATGAGAGTTAATCCCTTCTTCATCAGCCTCCTTGGCCCTTTCTCCATATCTGGATGACAGAAATATAAGCAATACAATACCTCTAATTATTATGAGATATAGATTCATATTAGCATGCAGTTTGAAAAAAACCTCTGAGGAGGAGTTTGAGTTCATTCTCTGTATAGACATATACAAACTATGGTATTGAAGGACTGATAATGATTTTAAAAATATTTGATATCTTAGAAAGTCTAATGATAATATATTTCAAACACAATTCATCTTTAATAAAACCCTGAACAAAAATATACATGTTGCTTTGATATGAAAAAGGACAATGCACATTTTCTATTTTTAATCATACATATATTTATGTGCCTACATAAATGAACTGCACATTTACACGCAGTGCATTTATATCAACATCATCAAAAGGACGTCATAAAACTGAACTACTAGCAACATGATTTGCCTGTGAAACGGCTTTATGCTCTCAAACATTAAACATCACAGACTTAACACTTGCATCAACTCAAGACCTTATTCTTAAACTGTTGTTCGTTTTGCCTGAAACAAGTACACCTGCTCAGAGATGGACATGCATTTGCATAGAAAGGCTCACACTGACTGTGAGCTACTCCTTGTGAGTCACAGAGATGTGAAGAAGCAGTCAGGGCATGGGCCTACGTGATATTTTAAAAACGTTTTAATTATTATCCTCTTTCTTTTTGACTGATGACAGCTCATTTCCTCGAAGTATAAACCAAAGCAATTATTATTATACGCGCACCAACACGTTACATGTGCAGTTAGAACATCGAAACCATCCTCCTCCTTGCAGGCCTGCGGTCAGTGCACCGTGGAGGGAAAATACAGCGACGGACAAACAGGCTTAATGACGTTAAAAGCGAGATTTCTAAGTAGGAATCACGATAGAAACACTCACCAAAAGTGCACATCTCTCCGTTGTGTCAGGCCTTTCCCTTTGAAAAATGTAATGACCGTTATATTCATGCAAAAACAATTGCTCGACAACACAGAAGCAGAAACTCAACGGTGCCTCTTTGCACTTCCTGTATGACGTCAGGACTCACCTGTGAATTACCTGCTGCGGGCTGGACGCTGAGGGGCGCAACAGGCATATCATTTACCTCAAGCATCTTTATTCTGGCCTTTCACAAACAATGGAGGAGCAACTAAAGTTGTAAAGGCACACTTTAATAAGTAAGCTAAATTAGCTTAAAAGGAGATTTTTCACCAACAACAAATATTTGTATAATTCAAATTTCAACACATATGGTGTTATATGCTTTTTCAGAAGAAAGTGGATGCAAAACCGTAATTTGTAAATAAATTGAAAAAAAGCAGATTGGAGAACATTTTTAGCCCAAATACAAAAACAGAAGCATTGAGCGCAGATCAATGGATTGATATGATCCAATTGATGAAGTGACTACTTAAAAATATATATCTCAGCAACAGAAGTACGCTCTGACTGAAAGCTAATACAGAAACTGAAGCTGTCAGAGAAATGGATTAAAAACTACAATATTTGCCTTTGAGATGTAGTGGAGTAGAATTATAATTTAGCAAAAAGTAAAATACTTAAATAGCTCAAATGTGCAATTGAGTAAGGAATACTAGTAAAGTACATAATTACATCCCACCATTATAAATCGTCGCAAGCAATCTTATTAGATGAAAAATCATAACACTGATAACAGCAACATGATAATGAAATCAGTAAATCTGTCTTTTGGATCTAAAAACATCAACGTTGAGCATTTCACACATTTATTTGTAAGAACAGATATTGTCAGGATACACATTTCAGAAAAGACACAAACACATTTACTGACGCTTATGTCATATACAAAATAGAAGGATATACAAATATGCTCACATCCTTGAGTGACAGGCTAAAGCTGCCCACCCTGTACGATTATTTAATAACCAGTTTCAACACCACCATTCATTTGGGTGGGAAAGACAGCAAGAGAGAGAGAGAGAGGTGGAGGAAGAGATTTATAAAGCTGGTCTGGTGATCACATTGGTTGGTTTTTATCACTTCTCTGTAAAAGAAGAGATGCATTTACATTCTACTGGCTGACTTTAAAACATATCTTTGGAATATACAATCTTAGAGGTTCACAGATACACATTCAAATAGAGGAACAACTTAAGTAAACAATGCACGTTTGTTTAGTAAAAATGCAGATTAGAGAACAATTTTTGCCCAAATACATTTTTTTAAAACAGAAAGATTTGAGTGGAGATCAATGGATTAATACGATCTAATTGGTGAAGTGACTACTTAAACAATATATCTCAGCAACAGAACTAAGCTCCGATTGAAAGCTAATACAGAAGCATTCAATTCAACTGGTAAAATGTATTCTCAATTGTACGTTTTTGCATCTAATGGTATCGTTTCTGTTTTTTTAATACATACTGAGAAAGTAATGGTTTATGTGCATTCTTACTGCCGTTTAAGGTCCTGCATTGTATGGGCTTTGAGACACTAAAGTACCTGTAGACCACAAAGAGTTCTGAGCCAAAATGTCACAAAAGGCCACAGGCAACTCCCTGATCCCAATACAAGTCTCAACATGACATGTAAGATGTAACCTTTTGTATTCAAGTGTAGGTGCCTCTGCACTCTGTGAAGGAAAATCAACCCTCTAAGTCCCAGTTTAACCAAATGGTGATCAAATGAAATCAAGCAATAGAAGTGTATATTGGCTCAGACTCTCATCAATGTGGTCTCTGTGTTAATCACAGTAAACAAAAAAGAAATAAGAAAAAGACATGCTATACAGTGTCTGTAACATAAATAAATCTTGACGCTCTCACATAGATGTATCAGGAAAAGGCTAGGTCCTCTTTTTTACAGCATATGGCAGCCGAGTTCAGTACACAAGTCTCACATGAATGAATTTTACAGGCAGAGGAGCATGTGTGAACCCAACAAGCAGCAAATGGTAAAATGATGAATAAAATAATAAAAACAAACAGAGAAAAGAGGACTTTAAGGCATGTGCGTAGGCCCAGCATAAGGCAAACAGTAGAGCAAAATATAAAAACAAACACACAAACGGAAAATTCAGTAACACTGAGTTCACAGTACCTCAAAGTAACCATCATCCAGAGACATCTGGCATCATGATGCCCACCCAAAATGTAATATCCAGCTGTGCACATACAATATGTTATGTATCAAAGGCTTCTCAAATATTTATCATGGGTATAGGTCAATTATTAAGTTATCTGAAAAAGTTGCATCTCTGCACATCCAGTTTTCAAACTCTTATATATATTTAACCTGATAGGTGACATGTTGGTAAAAAACCACAACACAAAAATCAAAGAGCCGGGAATGTTCATAAATCATAAGGCAAAACAAAATGAGAGGGGGATTCACATGAAATGAGGGGGGAGAACGGCTTGGCTTGTTAGGGGTGCTATAGGTTAGAGATCATTAAAGTTTATAAGTACAACAGTAGTGAAAGGTGGAGTGACTCGTGAATATTTAAATTAGACTTGATGGCGTTTTAGCCCGTCTCATCCTAACACAAACAGGCAATTCGTTATGTAAACACCTCACAATAAAATACATCTGCGGCTTGGAGAAAGTGGTTTTGACTTTAAAGCTGTAAGTAATCTAGTCAGCACTGGTGTGATGAAGTGTCTTTTGCAGCATTCATGAGGTTAACATTTAACAGCCAATGTAAAAGCTAACACATTCAGAATAAATCCTCTCATATAGATTTAAATGGTTCTTAACTTTTACAGCTAAAATGTGATATCAGTCCAGGGAGCTTCTTTGGAGTAAACTGGACTCTGAAATTAGCTTGACAGCATGTTAAAGGTTTTCTGTGCTTTGGGGAGGTTTGATTCCCTGATGCAGAGGAAGAGAACCCACCCTTTTGGTCACATTTTCACCTAAGGCTTAGAAGAACAAAAATACAAAAACCCCACTTAATGTAATCACCATGTTGAGTAACCAAACAGAAGATGTAACAGGGTTAAGAGAGTGTACTAATGAGGGGACAGGTATTTCGTGGAGGAAATCGTTGCTATTGAAGAGCTTGGCTGAAGGATTCTTCTAGTAGGGAGGCTATTTTGTTTTGGTCCACCTGTAAAGAGAACACAAACATGTTCAACACTCCAGGATATTACAAACAACACGTACACCAATATGTTAGAAAATAGAGTTATGGTAATCATAACAGCAAAGACACAGACAGTTACAAATATGCGAGTTGGTCGAACAAATGAGGCATAAAATAAAAATATCGGAGAAAACCGTTAAGAGAGTCATTAAGACGAAATACCTACATATTCTCTCTCAGACAGAGTGATGAAGTGATAACATATACGTGGGTAGGTGAGTGTGCACAGGAGTACGTATGTAGCAGTACATTAAGAGGAGAAAGTGTTTGTGTTAGAGGGCACCGTACGTAGGAGTCACATCGCCTTATAAAATCTACAGAATTCTCACAGTTTGGTACAGAAATAGCACGCTCACCCACACACGCTTGCCTGCAGCTCTTCAACAGCAAACACACAGAGACTCACACATTGATTGCAAATCTCTCTCGCACAAAAGACCCACCTCACTGATTAAGCCCAGCTGCACCAACTCTTCAGCCATCTCCTGAACATTTTCATCTGAAACACACAGCAGCACAGTTAACAGCAGTCCATGGGCATGTCACATCCCTTTTTCATCCTCATCTCTACCTGTCACACACTTTATCTCTTTGAATTATGCAAGTATAGTAACACACACACTCCTACTCAAAAAGGCAGACTAAGGGTAAATACCACATTCAGAAGGTATGGTCAAGATACTGCTTTGAAATCCACATCCCACCATCAAACAGCAGCCTCTGCCGCAGCTCTTTCTGAAGCCACGGTGTTGTTTGATGGAACCATTTTTATATTTCTGTGTATATCTGGCAAAGCAGAAATTGAGCGATATCCAATAAAGATAAAAGGAGAGTCTAGAATGGGACTCATCTGGCAGGAAAATGAAAGAGCCGACATGTTTCAACCAGCATCGTCTTCATTAGTGTAAGATCTGTTAAAACATGTTTTAATATTTCTTTAACCACTGCATGGTCTGGCATACACCCCTTCTCCTTTCCTACATTTTGGAGTTGATATAGCTCATAGATGTAAAAGGCATAATATATTCAGAGGTGTCAGAAGTTTCCAAATAAGTGCTGTATTAATCCCATTTAACTGTAGCTCATCAAATGTGTATGACAGGAATTTTAAATACATTATGCACTGATCGCCTCAGCGTCCATAGGAACTAACTACCCTTTGTTAAACTATAATTCATGTTGACGTAAGCTATGTTTAAATAAATGCACAAAATATGAAAGCATATGCTGTTTTCTAAAACATTGGGAAAATACATTCAGAAAAAACCTGAGCTGATATTCCTGACATTAAAATGTGACGTTTACTTTCTTCTGAAACTTAACTTGTATGACCTTCTATTCATTCTGATCTGTATTTTAAAAAGCAATTTTAGTTACCTCCCAAATTGAGACATTCCTTTCCTGTGCCCAGTGATCAGAGGAGTTGTCATGGTCTACTGATTTTTAATAAACTCGCTTTCAATTTACAACTATAATCAGGAATGTGGCAGGGACAAGACAAACAAGTGGAGAAGACGGACGACCCAACATTAAGAAAAGAAAACACCCACCCACATATAAATGATAAAGGGCTATGTATATTGCTATTATAGCCGAGTGAGAGGATTCCTTCCTTTTTGCCATCTTGTAGTCTGCTTTAAAATCATCGTTACTGTTTGGTTTTGAAGAAATAAAGCTTCAGTTGTAAATATGGTTCAATTCAAGTGTATGAGAGTGAAGCAAAAGGCCTATCGGGTGAAATTTAAGTGGCTCAGATAGCTAGTGACCCTGCAGAGTGTTACTTTGGACTCTGACGTGTCGATAAGTAATGCTTTAAAGAATAACCCGATATCAGCAGGACGGACTGTTTACTAAGACAACAGGGTGTGCCTATAATGTGAAGTAACATAATAGACCAATACCACTGTGTGCCAGTGGTATTAATGTGTGAGCGTGCAAACAAATACACATGTAGTGAGAAAGAGTGTGAGAGAGAAAGTTGAGGAGATACATTTGAGTGAGTGTGTGAGAGTGAGAGACAGGGAGATGAAAGCCTGGGAAGAGATGGGCTGATCTTGACAGAGGAGGTGACAGCTGTCAGCTGCAGCCCTCACAGGCCGGGCATTCCCCGCACGCCTGCAACATTATCCATGCCTGCCATACCTGAGTGTGTGTGTGCACACTGGATCATACTGCCAACATTAGTTTGACCATTGCAACAGTTGTGTGTTTTTCTGGGTTTCTAGTCAGCTTTATGGCAGTTAAACAATTTAGGAAAGCCTGAATTTCAAATTAATTAATTTAGATAACTCAGTAAAACCTTCAAGATGTGTTTCCAAAGAAAGTACAAGTTATAGTTCAAGTTTTAAGAAACAACGTATCAACCCCCCACTGTCCAAAGTACAACCAGGAGAAACCATTTTCTTCAGAGCGTATCAACTGCCACCAACAGAGCACATAAGGGGTTTTGTTTCCCAAACTTATTCTGGTTGTTTCATCATCCACAGTTTACATAAGGAGGGATAGTCATTGTAAAGACATTACATTAAAACTCTTTTGTAACTGGGAAAAGCTGCCGATAGCTAGGA